>NC_087180.1:10649114-10664114 GCF_035594125.1 Scylla paramamosain
CTCTTTCTCTCTGTCTGTGTCTCTGTCTGTGTCTCTGAGTCTCTGTTTGTGTCTGTCTGTCTGTCTGTGTCTCTGAGTCTCTCTCTCTCTCTCTCTCTCTCTCTCTCTCTCTCTCTCTCTCTCTCTCTCTCTCTCTCTCTCTCTCTCTCTCTCTCTCTCTCTCAATCCCAATTTCTCCCCAAATCCACCTGCGTCAGTCCTCCTCCTCCTGCCCTCCTTACCTGCTTCTCATCCTCCCTCCATGCCTCCCTACCTCAATCACGTTTCCTCCTCCTCCTCCTCCTTTTCCTCCTCCTCCTCCTCATCCTTTTCTTTTCTCCTCCTCCTCCTCCTCCTTTTCTTTTCTCCTCCTCCTTCTTTTTCTTTTTCACCTCCTCCTCGTCCTCCTTTTCCTTTTCCACCTCTTTCTTTTCCTTTTCCTCCACCTCCTCCTTTTCCTTTTCCACCTCCTCGTTTTCCTTTTCCTCCTCCTTTTCCTCCTCCTCCCAAAAGCCTTGCAAGGACCAAAAGGTCTGTTGCTGTTTGGCTTTCCTTTGTATTCCTTTGTATTCCTCTTCCTCCTCCTCTTCCTCCTCCTCCTTCTCCTCCTCCTCCTCTTATTTTTTCCTTCTTCTCCTCCTTTTTCTTTTCCTACTCCTTTTCCTTTTCCTTCTCCTCCTCCTTTTCCTTTTCCTCCTACTTTTCCTTTTCCTCCTCCTCCTCCTCCTTTTCCTTTTCCTCCTCCTCCTCCTTTTCTTTTTCTTCCTCCTCCTTCTCCTCCTCCTTTTCCTTTTCTTCCTCCTCCTTTTCCTTTTCCTCCTCCTCCTCCTCCTCCTCCTCCTTTTCCTTTTCCTTCTACTCCTCCTCTTCCTCCTCCTCCTCCTCCTTCTTTTCCTCCTCCTCCTCCTTTTCCTCCTCCTCCTTTTCCTTTTCCTCCTCCTCCTTTTCCTTTTTCTTCTTCTTTTCCTCTTTCTCCTCCTTCGTTTCCTCCTCCTCCTCCTCCTCCTCCTCCCCTGAAGCAATAACTTTCCTTGCCTGAAAACAAAGATTCACGTTTTAATTTGCTTTTTGAGTGAAGTATATCATCCCCCCCATATCATCTCTCTCTCTCTCTCTCTCTCTCTCTCTCTCTCTCTCTCTCTCTCTCTCTCTCTCTCTCTCTCTCTCTCTCTCTCTCTCTCTCTCTCTCTCTCTCTCTCTCTCTCTCTCTCTCTCTCAATTATTCCTCAAACTTTCTTAATTTTCTCCTCTATAAAAGTATCGTCTTTTACTTAGCTCCGCGTAAACAAAGGTAAGGCTTCTTCCCAACACCTAATTAACACCTGCACTCAAAGGCTCCACTGACTGCCTTTTTAACCCACCTTCCTTAGAGCTCCCCCAACATGGCAAACACGTCAGAATCAGTATTTGTTCCCACCCACACACTCCAGTCTCTCAGTCCATGTACCTTAACCTACCACCCTTCTTCCTTAGGTATCCAAGCCTTTCATTTCTTTCTCACATTCACAGCATTCATTAAACATCTGTGTATCCTCCATGTGATCTCGCTTCCCATTTTCTCTACATGATCGAATTGAAGAGGTTTGAATTTCTCTTTCATTCCGCACATTTCGCTCTTTCACCTTCACCAAATATACCAAAACGTTCTAGTGATCTCGTTCCTTCCCGTTCTCTCTACATTATTAAACAAGTTGAAGGTGTTGTTTGACTATCTCTCTCGCTCCACACAATTCGTTCTCTTACCCTTAACCCTTTCTCTGCTATGGTAACATTAAATAACAGTAGTGAATTGTTTGGATAGGCATAAGGAAAAAAAGAATAAGGTTATTTCCATCTTAGCTAAACTATAGAAGCAAGACTGTGGTGCATAAAACGAGTCTTTTAAAAGGTGTAGATGACTATGAGAAAGACCGACTAGCAGTGAAAGGGTTAAAAGTAGCAGTGAAAGGGTTAAAAGATGTGCCATATCTTAACCTTCCATACACACTTTCATTGCCTTTTCATTGCCTTTCACCAACCATCCTTTCATACAAGCATCTTTCACACAGCTGCTCTGTCTCATTCCAGCATCGTTCTTCATTCTATATCCACGCTTTACTCGCATATTGGCGTGTCTTTGTTGGCTCTAATTTGATATCATGCTGTGTCTTTTTAATTCCTGTACTCACTGTGCCACCTTTCTTTATGACTCCTAATGATCAAGCTATTTTCCTTTTCTCCATTCATAGCGAAGTCATTTGCAAGCGTTGTAGCAAGCCTTCATTTAGTGTTGCCTGTGCGCTTTTCAATTAACAATACTAACCCTTGTATCCTCTCTCTCTCTCTCTCTCTCTCTCTCTCTCTCTCTCTCTCTCTCTCTCTCTCTCTCTCTCTCTCTCTCTCTCTCTCTCTCTCTCTCTCTCTCTCTCTCCCCCTCTCTCTCTCTCTCTCTCTCTCTCTCTCTCTCTCTCTCTCTCTCTCTCTCTCTCTCTCTCTCTCTCTCTCTCTCTCTCTCTCTCTCTCTCTCTCTCTCTCTCTCTCTCTCTCTCTCTCTCTCTCTCTCTCTCTCTCTCTCTCTCTCTCTCTCTCTCTCTCTCTCTCTCTCTCTCTCTCTCTCTCTCTCTCTCTCTCTCTCTCTCTCTCTCTCTCTCTCTCTCTCTCTCTCTCTCTCTCTCTCTCTCTCTCTCTCTCTCTCTCTCTCTCTCTCTCTCTCTCTCTCACATTCATGACATAACACATTCTCGTCACACTCACACACACACACACACACACACACACACACACACACACACACACACACACACACACACGTACATAACTATTTTGAGACTTTCATTCATTTCCTCCATTCACTACAACAAACGACTTCCTAACTTGTATAAAATGCTTTCACTCCATTTAGTAACCTTCCTCCCAGCCCAATGTATTCCCGCCGGATTCCACATTCCCGTCAGTTTTGTCAAAGGCCTTTTTTTCACATGTACAAATGAAGCATACACTGACATTCCACCCTTTGGCTATCACTTTTCCACTGCCAGGCTCCAAGTCATAACCTAAAGCATTAAACTCTCTCTCTCTCTCTCTCTCTCTCTCTCTCTCTCTCTCTCTCTCTCTCTCTCTCTCTCTCTCTCTCTCTCTCTCTCTCTCTCTCTCTCTCTCTCTCTCTCTCTCTCTCTCTCTCTCTCTCTCTCTCTAAGTCCATCTTGTTCGTCTCCAGTTTTATAATTTATCATTCATAGGATTTATAATATGATACATTTTTTTTTTATTCAGATACAATTCTGCTATACACGCTTTTCCTGGAGTACTTCCATGAGATAATTCCTTGATAGCTCTCTCTCTCTCTCTCTCTCTCTCTCTCTCTCTCTCTCTCTCTCTCTCTCTCTCTCTCTCTCTCTCTCTCTCTCTCTCTCTCTGGAATGAAATTGACCTTGCTTCTTGGAATTTTGTGTTTGCTCTGTGATGAGAGAGAGAGAGAGAGAGAGAGAGAGAGAGAGAGAGAGAGAGAGAGAGAGAGAGAGAGAGAGAGAGAGAGAGAGAGAGAGAGAGAGAGAGAGAGAGAGAGAGAGAGAGAGAGAGAGAGAGAGAGAGAGAGAGAGAGAGAGAGAGAGAGAGAGAGAGAGAGAGAGAGAGATTGCAGTTCACTATCAGGTCCTTTCATGCTCTGACAAAATCGTTCCAATCAATACAGTACGTGAATATGCTGAACTGAGTAAAGAGTAATTAGAATCATACCTGTGATTACCTTTGTTTCCGGCAAGTCCACCTGTGCAATAGAGAAAGGGAGGTTCTTTTCTTTTTTTACAATTACAAGTCAAATTCACCCGGTTCCCTTTAAATATATGAAATCAAAACACGGAATAAAAAGGAGCTTACTAATTATCGTGAGAAAGAATGTGGTTAAAAATAAGCGTTTGTGCGAAGCATGGGAAGAATGAAAGAGAGGAAAGGAAGGAAGGAGGAAAGGAAGGAAGGAATAAGGAGGAGAAAAGAAAGCTTTCTTTTACTGACTGCAATGAATGCACGAATAAAGATAGCAGAGAGAGAGAGAGAGAGAGAGAGAGAGAGAGAGAGAGAGAGAGAGAGAGAGAGAGAGAGAGAGAGAGAGAGAGAGGAGAATATGTGCATGTGAAATTACGAACGAGTGAGGGAGGGTGGCGAAAAAATCAAGAGGAGGCTGGAAGGGAGGGCGAGGCAACACAGCTAGGGAGAAATTGGGTGGAAAGCGAAACCTAAGTGTTGAGGGAAAATGTGACGAAGTAGAGAGAGAGAGAGAGAGAGAGAGAGAGAGAGAGAGAGAGAGAGAGAGAGAGAGAGAGAGAGAGAGAGAGAGAGAGAGAGAGAGAATATACCTACTACGTGCGTTTAACTTTATGCAAATCCAAGGGCCACTCTACTCACTTACTCATGCATACACAAAAATGCTAAGTCTCACAGACCCTTTGGCCTCCTGTAGAGCGCTCTGGACAGACAGACAGACAGACAGACAGACAGACAGACAGACAGACAGACAGACAGACACACACACATTAATTATTATCTTCTCTATCTTAAATGTAACACAATTAATATGAGGCTAAGTTGAATACCATGATACATGAGTCTTTAAAGCAGATACAAGAGAATGAATAAAGATATACAGACACGAGAAAAAAATAAAGCAAACTGGAAAATAAATGTAAATAAACATACGCACACACACAAAAAAAAGCGGAACAGACACAAACGAAGAGGAAAAACAGGAAGTCATAAAAAGAGAACAACGAAGCGCACACACACACACACACACAACAGACAGGCAGGCAGGCAGGCAGACAAGCGACACATTCCACACTCACCGGGTACATCATTTGCCTTGGTGAGTGAGCGCCTGATGAGGTGGTTTTCAAAGAGGTGGCTGAATACCATGAAACAACAGCGTTAAGTCGCGGCATGTTTCACTCTCTCCACGCAATCTACACGCTGATGAGAGAGCGGCTGCGTGACTCATAGTATTTTACGTCTTCCAAAATTTCATCTGGGCTTCGTACGTGCGTTGGTTATCCAGAGAAGACGCCTCGTTGATTCTTATCTGCTGGAAAATGTCTTGCTGATTCTTATCCCTCCATTGGATCTGCCGAAGTCCCGATGCGAGTTGCCTTTGAGAAGTCTGGATCATTTAATTTCTTCCAGTGCTTCCAGCTTCTTTTTTAACTTCCTTTGGTGTCTTGCTGCAAGTCCCCTCTCCCTCTCCCTCTGTAACCTCTCTCCTCTCATCTCCTCTCTTCTCTTCTCCTACTCTTCTCTTCTCTTCTATTCTGTTCTCTTCCCGTCTCTTCTCCTCTTCTCTTCTCTTCTCTCTCTTCTTCCTCTCCCTCTCTGTGCGTTATTAGATACTGATGCAATCCACACTCGAGAAGTCAGGAGTACTTTGTTTTTCTTCACGTACTCTCAGCTTTTCCAAGTTCTTTTGCTGCCTTGCTATAAGATTTTTCCTTTTTCCCTTAAATCATTAGATACTGATGCAATTTCCTCTTCCTAAAGTATGTTTTGCTTAATTTTTCTCCTTCCAGTATTCAGCCTTTTTATTTTTTCGTCTTGCTACGAGAACTTTTTTTTCTTGCTATCAGTTACAACTTTTTAGTCAAGTTTCTTTAGAGAAGACTGGATTCTTTATTTTCTTTTAGTACTTCCTGCTTTTTTTTTTCTAGATCCTTTGGTTGTTTTGCTATACTTTTTTTTTTTTTTAGTTCAAATTTTCTCAGCATAGAACATTACATTTTGATGTAACTTTCCTTTGAAAAGTCTGGTACTTCCCCCTCCTCTTTTATATAAGCTCTCTTGATATCTTGTCATAAATAACCTTTTTTCTTTCCCTTTTTTTTTTTTTCTTACGTACAAGTTAGCAGTTTGTAAAGTCAGCTGCTGTAAAGGAGTCCGGATCTGTTACTTCAGTACTTCAAATCTTACTTCGGGTTCCTTGTAGCGTCTTACCATACGGAGTTACTTATACATTTGTCTTTTTTTTTTTTTTTGTGAGTACAGACTGAGATCTTAAAGCGAGTTCCCTCTGAGAAGTATGAATCATCTATTTTTCTTCTTCCAGTATTTCTATCTTATTTTTCCAGTTCTTTCAGTGCCTTGATGTAAGGGATCTCTTTTCCCCCTCTTTTCTCTCTCTCTCTCTCTCTCTCTCTCTCTCTCTCTCTCTCTCTCTCTCTCTCTCTCTCTCTCTCTCTCTCTCTCTCTCTCTCGCGATAAGCTCCTTTTCCGCTTTTTTTTTTTTTTTTTTTTTTTTGCACATCGATTACCAGATTTTCAGACGAGTTCCTTTTGAGAAGTGTGGATTACCTAATTTCTTCTCCCACTACTCCCAGCTTTTTCCAGTCCTTCGTTGTCTTCCCGTGTCTTTTTCTTTTCTTTTTTTCCCTCCGTACATGTTATCAGATTTTCTTTCTCCGTTGCTCTTCTCTTACCACGTTTATTTCTGCAATTTCCACACCAATGCGCGGGGAAAGAATTGGGCTGCGTATGTTACAGGAAGGCACGTCTTGAGTGGTGACGTCAGACAGCCTTGTTAACTTTAATGGCCGACCTGCTGCTTTTTGGGAACTTTTCAGGTTAGCGGCGACACTTCTTACTTAAATTTCCTACGACCCGGCGCTCCTTCCCTCGCATTACGGCCTCCAAGTTTTACGTACTGACACTTTACTAAATGACGATATAATGGACACATTTTTTCTATTATTTTATACTGGTGGCATTTTTTTTTCCTTTTCCTTTTTCAACCCTCTATGCTACAAATGCTCCCTCTTCTCCATTATCTTTGCAGTGAATTTCCACATACTGATACTTCATTTACCAACAAGTGTGGATTTATTCGGTACACTGTAGCTAATCAAAGGTGTCACAGTTGTCCTTTTTCTTCCCTCCCCCACTTCATTTTCTCTATTTTGATGCCGAAAATTTAGATATCGGTGCCGTGCTTGCTGGCAACTCATTTATTCCTCATCAAGGTAGCTTCTCAGTCAGCATAAGGCTTACAATCACGCTTAGATTCTCTCCATTACGTGTGGTTTGCCTTCCCTCGAATTACAGTGTCGATGTTTTGGGCTTTCATGCTTTCTTTGGATATTTTTTTTATTTATTTATCTATTTATTTATTTATTTATCAGTTTATTTATTTGTTTTATTTACTTATTTTTATATGTTTATTTACTTATTTATTTACCTATCTATTTCTACCTACTCATTTACATCAAGTTTTTTTATTCAATTTTTGTTTATTTTGTTCTACGTTTTAAGTATATTTTATTTTGTGATGATATGTCTTAATTTAGAAAGTTTCGGGTCTTTATAATTCCTTTCACCGCGATATTCAGATATTTTCATAAGGCTATTGTTATTTGTACAGAAATGATATTATTCATCTCCAGAAGTGTTGGATTGCTGTACTTCACTGCATGACGGTATTGCTCATTTCCAGGCGTTTACTTAATTATTTCCTGACGATACAAGCTTGATTTATTTCTGAACATTTTAGGCACAAGTACTTTATTTCCTGACGATACGACTTTTTTTTTTTTTTTTTTTTTTACATTTTAGGCACGTGTACTTTATTTCCTGACGATACGAGCTTGATGTATTTTCGGAGCACGGCATCATCAGGGAGCCATTATTGTTGTCATGGAAGCAATGCGTCTTACTTTGAGATTACCAAACTTGCACAACTTGGGCTCGCCTGGGGAAGAGCATCGACGACATCATTAAACAAGGGAAAAGTAAGAGTTGAGGATACAAGGCAGATGTGTCCACGCTGCAGCCTCCGTGTTTGGCGAGTGTTCTTAAGGTTGATGTTGAAGGGGAAGGTACTGCCCGTGTTTAGGGAAGATTTAGTCACTCATTAAGCGAATATTTACAGAAAACGTCAAGTACAGAGTGAAAAAGTATAAAAAGGACGTGTTCACGCTACAGCCTCCCTGTTTGGTGAATGTCCTCAAGGCTGACGTGTTGGGGAAGGTATGAGCGCACGTATAGGGACCCTAAAGTTTATGCACTCATTAAGTGAATATCTATTGAAAACGTGAAGCACTGGTATGGAAAAAGTATTACAGAGATGTGTTCACGCTGCAGCCTCCGTGGTTAGTGTGTCCTCAACGTTCTTGTGTAGGGGAAAGTATATGAGCGTGTTCACCAGAGATTTATTAACTGATTATGCGAATATTTATAGAAAACGTGAAATACTGGTGTGTGAAAAAATATTACAAAGAGGAGTCCACGCTGCTGCCTCTCTTGTTAGTGCCCTCAACGTTCGTGTGGAAGGGAAGGTATTAGCGTGTATAGGGAAGCTTTAGTCAGTGATTAAACGTAAATTTATTGAAATGTGAAGAACATGTGTGGAAAAAAAAAAAGCATTATAGAGAGGTGTTCACATTGCAGCCTTCCTTTTTGGTGAGTGTCCTTAACGTTCGATTAGAGGGGAAGGTACTGCCCGTGTTTAGTGAAGCTTTCGTCACTGATGAAGCGAATATGAAGTACACGTGTGGGAACAAATATTAGAGATATTTCCACGCTGTAGCTCCCTTGTTTGGAGGGGAATGTACAGGCCGAGGGAGTTAAAATGCTAATATTTACATGAAAACGGAATGTTAATAATATTGACAAGGAAACACAAGGAAATACTTGAGAGTATAATGTAGGTGTACGAGCCAGATGCTCCTTGTATTGACACTGGTAGATGAATGGAATAGACTCTGTAATGAGGATGTTGCTGCAGAGTCAATAGGAAGCTTTAAAAGATTAGATCGCCTTATGGGGAAGATACAGGCAGTGGTGAGAGAAGATCAAGTCACACTAAACGTAACTACTGATAAACATAAGGAATCGTTGATTATATGATTCCTAGTTAATTCTCGTGGCAATATATTCATGTTTTCTAACAAATAGCAGCGTATAATGTGACTTCCTTTTCACCCCTCAATACGATAAAATCACATTATGCGCAGCTACTTATAACAAAACATGAAGAATTACTAATTTAACGATCCTGTCTCAGTTAAGATCTCATTTCCTCATTACTCTCATGACGGGAAGGTATTGGATTGTATTGGGGAGCGAAGGACGAGTTTAAGTCACACTGGATGCGACTAATTACAAGAAAACATGAAATTATTACTTACATAACCTTATCTCACTAACGTTCTCGTGTTCTCGTTACTCTGATGAAGGGAAACGTATTGGGGATTGGAGGAGGAGTTTAAGTCACATTATGTCCAACTATTTATGAGAAAGCATGAGGAATTTCTGGCTATATGATCCTGTCTTAGTAAGGTTCCCGTGTCTCATTACTGTGATGGAGGGGAAGGTACTTGATCGTATTGGGAAGTGGAGAGGATGTTTCTTGGTAAGCCCTGTTGAACTCGGTGCTCAGATAAAAGGGAAGATACTTGACCGTGACAGGGAGGAAAATGGAGTTTAAGTCACGCTAAATGCAACTAATTATAAGAAAACATGAACTATTTCTTATATGATTTTGGTATGGTCCTCGAAAGTCAATGCTCAGATGGAGGTTGTGTGCGCGTGCGTGTATAAAGAGAAGTGTGGTGAAAAAATAGCAGGTACAGTGTGAAGAGGAAAAGGGAGAGATGGAAGGAAAGTAGGAGGTGGAAGGATAGATGGAAGAAAAGGTACTTGATCGTAATAGGGAGGAGGGGAAGTCACACAAAACCCAACTATTTATGAACAAACAAGAGGAAGTACTATTGATCTGGTCTCCTTTTGGGAAGGTCCACGCGTCCTCTGGCGAAAAGGAAGCCACTGATCGCGTTTCGAGGTTCTAGTAATTCAGAACTGAGTTGTTGCTCGGAGTGTTGCCTTTCAAACGGCTTTCCCTGAGGTGTTTCTTCTCACTGTCTGGGTCTTCTGTTTTCTTCCTTTTATTTCCTTTTCTTTCCTCTTATTATCCAAAAACTATGCACAGTTCTTGTTTCCTCACAATATTTATTTCCAAACAAGTATATCCCTATAATTCCCTCTTCTATTTACGGAAAAAACATGATGTAGTACAAGTTATTTAGTACAATTATTCACAGCGGGAGGCAGAGGATAATCCACATAATGGTGAGTGAAAAGATTAAACTAAAGCAGAACTTCCTCTCCACGAAATTTAATGAAACTGTAATTAGAAAGATTAGATTAAATTGCAAATTATATGTGTAGGTAATACGTTATGCATACCACTGGTGTGTGTGTGTGTGTGTGTGTGTGTGTGTGTGTGTGTGTGTGTGTGTGTGTGTGTGTGTGTGTGTGTGTGTGTGTGTGTGTGTGTGTGTGTGTGTGTGTGTGTGTGTGTGTGTGTGTGTGTGTGTGTGTGTGTGTTTAAGTAGTAGTAGTAGTAGTAGTAGTAATAATAATAACAACAATAATAGGAACAATAATAATAATATAATAATAATAATAATAATAATAACGAGCAGCAGCAGCAGCAACAACAAACAAACAAACAAACAAAAACAGCAACAAAAATACGCGATGCTATTAATTCAGAATGCAGTATTAAGCTTATGAACAAAAAAAAAAAAACACTATTAAAATCATAATAATGCGGAAACCGGAAATGTGGAAAAGTGTGTGTGTGTGTGTGTATGTGTATATGTGTTTAAAGTCCTCTAGTTCTACAGCACACCAGTCACGCAGTCTTCATGAGAGGGAGGCGGGAAGTGGTTGTGGGTGGCGGGATGGTGTTGGAGGGGGAGAAGCTGAGTCGCTGGCAGCAGGCGGTGTGTGGCGGGCAGCGACTAACCATTAATAAACGGCAGAATAATGGCAATGTCAGTATTATCGACTCCAATTACTAGTGACAAAGTAACAATCCATACACGGCACAAACAAACACCAGCTTATGCACAGCGACTTCAAATGCTTCGCCTCAACTCAAACTACGCTCAGGGAATATAAGACTTGAATTCCTGTACTCCTCAGACTCTGTTTGGCACTGTTTTCAAAGCCTGCAGGAAGGAGTATTTGGATTCTCTTTTTTTATTCTTTTTTTCTGGTAGTGATTATTTTCTTCTTTTTTCTTCTTTAATGGTAGTGATGACTTTTCTCTCTCTTTAATGGTAGTGATTACTTCTCTCTTTAATGGTAGCGATTACTCTCTCTCTCTCTCTCTCTCTCTCTCTCTCTCTCTCTCTCTCTCTCTCTCTCTCTCTCTCTCTCTCTCTCTCATGCTGCAGATTACTTGTTTTTTTTTTTTTTTTTTTTTTGATAATATAGAATTTTCGTTAATCTCTCACTAGAATCATGAAAGCGCACTTGAAAACCCAAATAACCTCCACTAGAGCATATTAAAAGCAACACCACTGGAACAGAACAAAATGACCTTAATAATACACCTGTCTTCATCAGAAGCAATTACAACAAACTGATAAAACAGACGACAACGAAACTTAATACTGACTTACGTATTGACTTGTGTATGTAATATTACTTACGAAACTTAATATTTTGTACCTAGAAATGAGTACCAAGAGGGGAATGATTAACCTGAAGGACGTAATATTTATAACTAAAGCAAGCGAATAAGAAAAAGGAATAAGGAAAAGTCTACCTGATAGAATTAAGGTTCTGGCTGTAATAAATCTGATACGGTTTAAAGCAAGTAGCAAGAGGAGAATAGCTAACCTGAGGTCTGTAATATTTATAACTAAAGCAAGAGACTAAAGGGAAGCGTTAAGCCTATTTGGGAAACGTGAGGTTATTATAAGGTGGTTATAATAAATCTGACCACTGAATAGCGAAACATTAGTAGGCAATGTCCACAGAAACCAAAGTGGAGTAATCAGTTTACTGCTCACCCCTTGCAATGACGCGGTCGATGATGGCAAACCGACCTGGTCCACGTGAGGCACAAAAATACTTTAATAAATGACACAATTACAGCCTCGCCACCGCTAAGCCACCCTCGCGTCCCCTCCGCCTCTCATTTCTTGCCTCGCGCCTAGACAGTTCAAAGTTAAATAGGAAAAAATATCTCTTGAAACTTCCCCCTTTGCTTAAAAGTGTGTGTGTGTGTGTGTGTGTGTGTGTGTGTGTGTGTGTGTGTGTGTGTGTGTGTGTGTGTGTGTGTGTGTGTGTGTGTGTGTGTGTGTGTGTCGTTTTATACACCTTTGTATTATACGAGTAATTTTGTTTTGAAGCGCGCCTCTGTTTTATAGTTAATTGGAGTTGTTTGCATGAATTTCGTTTTGTCAATTTCATGCTTCCGAATCTGACATTTTTACTTCCTTTCTTTAATGTTTGTCCTTTCCTTAAATTCAGAACAGGTTAAACTGTGCAAAATATTGTTTGAACTAGTTATGTTTTATTTTTATTGTATGTTAAACTACTGTAATTACACGTATGTAACTACAGTCAATAAACCCGACTAAACTGAATTGTGTGTTGCCCCATGGTTAAGTCCTCACCTCATCAGCGCCTCACGTAACAAGCACGCAGTAATATCACACATGTTCAAATATTGCCCAGTCCTCCGTCCTACCCTGTGTGTCGCCCGCACTTACGAACGTCTCAAAGTCTAGAAGCGTTTATTCACTCCTCACAGCAGTCCTGGGTCCTGGGTAAGTAATGGTGCGCTGAATCACAAACACGTCTTTAACAGGCTCTGAGAATAATAACTTAATTGATCGTAAGCCGCTAGTGTAAGCCGTAGAAAGAGGCTATTAATCGTAAGCCGCTAGTGTAAGCAGGAGAAAGAGGCCATTCCTTATAAACTACCTTACACAATACATCCATTTCCCCGCCTCCCTCTACATCCTCTGCAGGACGGAGTGGCGACAGACGGCTGACTGCTACGTAACGCCGCCACGGTCACACAGACAAAGCGGGGAAACCAGCAAACTTTCCCAGCCACATTAAGCGAACGAGTTTCAGCAGCCGCTCCCTGTCCCCGCTACAGTCTTCTTCGTGTGCAATTCACGTCGCTCACAATGCCCATTTCTCTCCCTCACGGACGCCTCGTTTGGTGTCTGACAGCGGCACGACGACGAGGGAGACGAGGACGAGAGAGACGAGGACGGAGAGGAGGAAGAAAAGTAGTGGTGAGACGTGTCGTGCATTGTCTCGTGAAATATCTTCAGGACGTGGCATCTAGAGTCCTTCTGAGCAACGCCCTTCCACCACTCCACCATTATCTCAACCTAAGCTTATTCCACCGTATTCCCAACACTGCAAATTATATTAGCGGAAGAAGAGCAACAAGGAAGCCGTGACTTGCACCGGTTTTTGTTTGTTACGTGGCGATGTTAGTAACGGCGGCCAGACATGGAATCCAGGGTCTTCTAAAAGAATAGTTGTAGTATAGAGGATCAAACACGGAATCCAGAATCTTTCATAACAATAGTACGAGTGAAAGAGATAAAATATAGAATTTAGGTAAACCGAATCACATCAAGTAATCTCTAACAGAAAAGAATACCCATAAAAACGTTGTTCGTCTCCAATATAACGAAATCATCCAAGCAAACAAAACCATACCAAACCAGATCCAAACCTAACATGAATCTGATGTGAAAAATCCCTGCCACAGCTCCCTGTAAGTCGCCATGTAAGACCTTCCCTGCGCGAGGTTTTTACGTTCCTCTCAGTCTGCTAAGAGAAGAAAGCCTCGAAGTGGTTTCCGATAGCATTAATACAGGCCAGCAGTGCTCGTGGGATAAGCCTTTGCCGCGGATACCGCTATGTGCCACTTGTTAATCTTAATTTATATTCTTTATTCCCTGTGTTATTTTTCTTAGATATCTATTTTCACTTATGTCAACACTACAGCGTTTTTAAAGCCAATCAGCATTGTTAGCCGCAGGGAAAGCGCGTCATTACCCGTCGAATGACAGAGTTTTCGGGGTTCGTGTGTGGAATTTTTCAATAATATCGTAATGCCACAGCCGCCAGCAACCACAACAAAACACCAGCCAGAGCCATGTTTAAACTGAGGTCCAACGGAAAATGGCAAGCTACGATTGGCTGACAGTGTTACGTGACCGAGGAAAAGCAACAGAGCTAAGAGTGTGAATGGGTGTGTGCGTGTGTGTGTGTGTGTGTGCTTTGTCTAGGCCGTCCCATGTGGGATTGCCGGCCTGGTATATAGATAGACTTCGCCACCAGGTGACGTGCATGTCAAAGCTGGCTTGAACCACCGCACCTCACTAACTGCATCACAAGACTAATTGTATTATTCTCTTCTATACTCAGGTACAAAAAAAATGCTCTTAATTTCGACAAAACAAGATAGGAGAAGCGCTAATGAAGACCCCTGGTACAAGAATGTCATTCAACAAGTCAATAATGGAGATCATGTTTTGCAAAAACACTTTCAATAGAACACTCTGAATAGAATCCACGACCTTTCATAACAATAGAGACTTGAACACGTCTTTCATCAGCAGAGTCAGGCATCAAGGCTGCACCTCTGCATTGCACGGGCACGTTGCCGCCGCCGCCGCCGCCGCCACCACCACCACCACCGCCGCCGCCACGCCCCGCCACTCGCTGCACTGTTTCATCCAATTCCACACAGTTCGTCACATGTTAATTACTTATTCGCCAAAGTGGTGCAGCGTGAAAGGGGGATGAAGCCCTGCGCCACCTTACCCGCCCAGCCCTTCCAGACCCCTTTCGGCACCACGTCATAAATAGATTCGGAGAAGCGCAACGCAAGTCTGGATTCCTGCAGCACGCCAGCCAGCCAGCCAGCCATGCCGGGGGCCGCCGTCACGCACCGGCACAACCCGTGTCGTGTCGTACAAGCCGCGGGTCATGTATGGCTGGACAAAATGCCTTGTTACGCTCCACGATATGGCTAGCGAGTCTATTAATCCTTGACACCTGCCCGCTATACAGTGTCCGCAGCAGTCCCTCCCCTCAGCCCAGCCTCCAGCCTCCCTCGCGTGGCCCAGCTGGCGGTGGTATCAGCATCGCTACTGTGAAGGGCTCGACTGGTCATTACAGCAGACTACGACGGCGCCGCGTGAAGGAAAGTACATCACGAGAGAGAGAGAGAGAGAGAGA
>NC_087180.1:10666614-10674114 GCF_035594125.1 Scylla paramamosain
TGAGCGGAGCGCTGCTGTTAGTTTCGAACAGCTTCGAAAAGGTTCATGGAGCTGGTGAAACACAAGACTCGACTCGCCGGTTACGAACGAATGAACGAACGAGCAAATAAATACTAATAAGAAATAACATACACTTCAATACTTCAGTAGCAAGTACGTAACAATATGTGTGTGTGTGTGTGTGTGTGTGTGTGTGTGTGTGTGTGTGTGTGTGCGCGCATTTGTTTTCAGAATACCGAAATTTTCCTTTCTTTCTTTCTATGAGTGGCTGGATATACATGTTAGGTTAGGTTAGGTTGAGTTAGGTTACGTTACGTTAAGTTGAGTCAGGTTAAATAATACTGAGTCAAGTTAGATCGAGTGAGGTTAGGTTAGCTTAAGTTAGATGAATAATAGAATGAAAGTTATATCAGTTTTCAGAATACAGGTAAGGTTGACTCTGTTTTGTGAGTAAGGTAGGATACATATGGTATAATAAGGTGGGTTATGTTAAGTTATGAAGGTCATGTAAGGATATGTTAGTAAAGTAACCGTTAGACAGGTGCATCAGTTTCCAGGTAAGGCTGGCTCTGTGTTTTGTTAGTGGGGAACAATGCATAAAGAAGTTCTACGTTATGTAGGTCAAATTAGGTCAGATTGGGTTAGGTTAGACAAATAACAGGTGCAAAGGTGAATCAGTCTCCAAAATACAAGTGCGGCTGGCTCTGCGTTTTCAGTGTGGCGGGATGCAGCCATGTGTCAGCATCTGCCCTGCCTCAAAGGGGGATCAGTTAATAAATAATTCAGGTCAGGTCGCCATTCTACCTCAGCCTTAACAAATAACAAGTATCAGAATAAATCCAAATGAAAATCCAATAGATACAAGCCACTTAATCTCTTCACCTTTCAATATGACAAGGAGAAAACTGGCTGAGGTAAAGCAAGTTATACAGGAACTCACTGCCTCCGTGTGACTCGATTTAAAACAAACTCTCTTCCACCCTGCATGACAAGAGGGACGCGGGGTTCAGGAAAGGGAGGTGAAGCTTCGAAAACCTGGTGTCAACGCACTATTCTGAACCCTTTCAACTTTAAATCCTTTGCTAAAATAAAACGTTATTTTGGCAATACTTTGTGATACAGGAGAGAGGAGTGTTGAATTATTACATACACGTTAATTGATGGAGGAAAAGCAGCTGTAATATTAATAATAATGAGTGTTTCTAATGCTACTACTACTATTGTTACTATTTCTACTAAGACTGCTACAACCACTGCTATTATGTCTACTACAACTACTACTACTACTACTACTACTACTACTACTACTACTACTACTGCTACTACTACTACTACTATTAATAACAAAAATAATAATAATAATAACAATAATAATAATAATAATAATAATAATAATAATAATAATAATAATAATAATAATAATAATAATATATCTACAACTGTTATTACTATTAAGACAAATGTTACATTTCTTCAATAAATATTATTACTATTATTACTTCAACCAATCACCATCAACACTCACCAGCAAAACATCACCACCACCACCACCACCACCACCACTAACAACAACAACAACAACAACAACAACAACAACACCCTCAGGAAGACAAAGCCAAATAACACCACCACCCCCAGCACCACCACCACTACCACCACCACCAACCAACCAACCAACCACCTGCAAAATCAACACCAACATGAAGAACAGCGGAAAGCACAAACACAACAAAGCGAACACTACCAGCGTTATAAAAACAGAAGCAACACCCGAGGAGCAGCACAGCGACAACACCATGACAACACCACAGCAACACTAGAACAAGAGTGACATTCATCAGGTGTTGTGACCCGCGTTAGGTCAGGTAAGGGACATGTTACAAGGTCACCGGACTATGCAATGATATTCTCTCTCTCTCTCTCTCTCTCTCTCTCTCTCTCTCTCTCTCTCTCTCTCTCTCTCTCTCTCTCTCTAGTAGTATTTTCCTCCTCGTCCACCTCCTCCATCCCCTTTCGTTTGCCAAATCTCTCTCTACCCTTCATTCACTCACTCACTCGCTCGCTCGCTCACTCACTCCCTACGTCACCTTGCCAATCACCCAAATACACCTGTTTCGCTTTGCCCCTCTCTCTGTATTTCTTCACTCTGCTTCACTCTAGTCTCCCTTTCCTCACATGCCTTCCACCTTTCCTTCCTTTTATCCTTCCATCCTTTTTTTTTTTTTTTTGGTATTTCTTCTTATTTATTTCCTTATGTTTTCCTTCATTCCATATTTCCTTCCTATCTTCTTCCTTCTCTCCTTCATTCTTCCCTCGTCTCTTTTCTCGTTTAGTTTGTCTCTTCTTTCCTTCCTCTATCCATTCCTCCTTTCCTTCTTCTTTTCCTTCTCTTTTTCCTTCATTCATTCCTTCATCCATACCTCCTTCCTTCCTTCCTTCCTTATTTAATTTCTTCTTATTTTGTTATTTCCTTCCTTTCAATTTTCTTTTTTTCCTTCCTTCGTCCTCTCTCTCTCCTCCCTTCACGTATTCCACCTTTCCTTCCTTCCTTCCTTCCTTCCTTCCTTCCTTCCTTTCTTCCCTGATCCTCCTGACCCTGCTTCACACCCAGACTTTCATTCATCTGCCTTGACTCGCCTTTATGGAACCTGACACACACACACACACACACACACACACACACACACACACACACACACACACATTCCCCTTCTCCGAATCAGCGACACACTACACTCTGCTTCCTCTTCCACCCTCTCCCCGAACACATAGGGTACACGTGTATCCTTCACCTATTCCCTCAGCTGACACACACACACACACACACACACACACACACACACACACACACGGGGACATTATACTCCTAGCTACACTCGCCTCGCTAACGTCTCTCTCTCTCTCTCTCTCTCTCTCTCTCTCTCTCTCTCTCTCTCTCTCTCTCTCTCTCTCTCTCTCTCTCTCCCGCGATGCAATAAGGGAATACATATGCATTTCAGAATGTAAACTAGACATATTAAACTGAATTCTGAAGAGAAAAAATAATTATTCATCATTATACAATTTCAAACCCTATATAAATAACTGCCTTTACTTTTCTTTTCCATTTCCCTTATTTCTCTTTCTAAAAAGCATCGATGAGACATTTATTCAGCATTTAATTTCCATTTCTTTAAAGATATCATCGCTTCTATCATTATTACTATTATCATTACAGTTCCTCCTCCTTCATTTTTACAACTTCACACTCATCCCCTTTTACTGCTGCTATTGTCCTTTGCTAATATTCACAACACGATAAGAAATTTATGATGAGAATTACAGGTAGAAACAGGTAAGCATATTTCATACAGGGACTGCCACGTGGAGGCCTGGTGGCTTCCTGCAGCTTTCCATGTCCTTTTAGGTTCTTATGGTCTGATATACGCAGACAGAAAGAGAGAGAGTTCTGGTTAATTTTGTCTTTTTATTAAGTTACACAAGTATTTAAGAGACTTTAGTGTAAATATACGTGTTTAAAAGGTTGTAGATGATTATAAATAAGTAAATGAAAAATAAATACAAAGATAAACAAAAATATAAACACTAAAAGTTGTATGTAATGGTGAAAATAAATAAATAAAAAGTCAATCAGTAAACAAACAAACAAATAAATAAATAAATAAACAAATAAATAGATAAATAAATAAATAAATAAATAAATAAATAAATAAGCAAATAAATAAATAAATAAGTACAAGGCCTCTGGCACTACAAGGTTTGAATGCATCGGTGCAATGACTTTACCTTTATAAATCTTACTCCCCTCCATTACTATTCCTCCAGCAACTATCCTTATTCTTTTTCCTCTCTCTCTCTCTCTCTCTCTCTCTCTCTCTCTCTCTCTCTCTCTCTCTCTCTCTCTCTCTCTCTCTCCCTTCGCTATACTATTGGCACAGGGATGCATTCGTATATTCGCCAGTGACTTTAATTTTGCCGGCGTTCATTACTCCGCAGTCGCCTGGCCTCATATTTGGTGCTCTGATTCACCTGTTTTCACCTGCGGCGGAGACTCGTGTCGGGGGGCGGCGCGGTGGACTGGTGTGTTGGTTATGCGAGAGGTAATAACTATATTTCCTGAAGGAGCAACAATATCAGAGAGAGAGAGAGAGAGAGAGAGAGAGAGAGAGAGAGAGAGAGAGAGAGAGAGAGAGAGAGAGTGTGTGTGTGTGTGTGTGTGTGTGTTTTCCAATCTTTACGAAGTTTAATTTAGCTTTTCTTCTGTGACATTTTTAATAACAACAACAACAACCTACATAATTTCGAGAGAGAGAGAGAGAGAGAGAGAGAGAGAGAGAGAGAGAGAGAGAGAGAGAGAGAGAGAGAGAGAGAGAGAGAGAGAGAGAGAGAGAAAAAAAAAGTTACGGTTTTTAATAATACACTAACTTTACTTTAAAAACCTTTCGCCTCTTTAGATCAGAACACTTCCTCTTACGGGCTACAGTGATACAGTAATTACGAGGTTCATGTTGCTATTACAGGTGGTACATGAAGCCTTCCCTCCACCCTCTGACGCCCTCTCCCCTCCTCGCCCTTCCTTCCGTCCTGCGTCCCTTCCTCTCGCCTTCCCTGTCCTTCCCCTCTCCCTCTCCCTTAATAATCGTAAAACGTTAAGTTCCATAATAACTCACACGTGTTGCCTCTTCCTGCTCAAAAAAGCCAGGTGTGATCGACTGACTGATTAATTGGTTGATGGACTGATTGAGTGATTTAGTGATCCATACATGTAAGTAATAAAGGTAAGACATAATTAACTTTCACATCGTTCTTTTCTGTATCAGCACTGCGCCATTTCAACGTCTTCGTACGTATTTGTAAAGCGCAGCACACTTTAAAAATAATAGATTTAAAAACTGCAAGCCTCTGTATCGAAAACTTTCTGTGTTTAAAGTTTTCTTGTATTAAAACCTCCTTTAGTGCACGCGTTCACTTGACTGTGTGTGTGTGTGTGTGTGTGTGTGTGTGTGTGTGTGTGTGTGTGTGTGTGTGTGTGTGTGTGTGTGTGTGTGTGTGTGTGTGCAGAAGAGGCTGAGTGAGAGCTATGAATATAATCCACTAAGAAGGAAGTCCTCGTACTTTAGTTGCGCGCTGCTTGTCACTGAATGGACTCAATACGACGAGGGCCTGAAGAACTCTCATCCGTCCTTCATGCAGTTTCGCGCCTTCTTGTGTAAACGTTTCATGGGAGAGACGCGACGATGCTGCTTCCCGCCAGCATTGACCACACCTGAGACGCTGCCACCTGGAGTCACCTCCCATGCCTCGCCTCAGCTCACTTTGGGGGCTCTAGGGACGCAACTTTCCCCCTCGCCTCGGTGTTGGTCTGGGGATCTTTCCTCAGAGTGGTGAGGAGTGTGTGCCGCGACTCTGGTCTTGTGTTTCTCATGTTAAGTCAGACCAGAGTATTCCTTGAGGTGAGTCAGTTTTGGAATCTTGGGGTCGCGGATCTCCTCATCGTCTTGGTCTTAGTCTAAAGGGCTTTCTGAGAGCAGTAAGGTGGCATATTCTGGCAGACCCTTGCCGTGTGTTCATGCTGACAGAGTAAGGGTTCCTATGAGTCAGCTTAGCAGAGATCGAGACGCGGATCTCCCCTTCTTCTTGGTCTACAGGTCTTTCTTCAGTGTCGTGTGGCGAGCACTTATACTTTGCCTAACCTTTCCCTTCCCTTACCGTGTGTCAGTTTAGCAAGCCTGACAGTGCAGATATTCCCTCATTGGTCTACAAGTCTTCCTTCAGTGCGATGAGGCTTATAGTCCTACTTTTCCTGACCCTTTGCCATGCGTTCCTCATGTCGACCGAGCAGCACCTTGCCTTGAGTCAGCTTAGCAGGCATGGGGGCGCGAATCTTCCCTTCTTGGTCTGGAGGCCTTTCTTCACTGCGGTTAGGCGTGTACTTATATTATAGCAGACCCTTTGTGTTGCTTCTCATATTGACCCAAAGGCTTGTCCTCAGAGCGGCGAGGTGTGTGTTCTGCCACGCCCCTACTCTTGTCTTTCTTATGTTGACTCAGGCTGCGTTGTGCCTCGCCTGCTGGTGGTGATGGTGGTGGTGGTGGTGGTGGTGGTGTGTGGGAGGGGGGCGGGGAGCGGGTAATGTCCTTGTATAACAGATACTGCCACGTACTACTACTACTACTACTACTACTACTACTACTACTAATAATAATAATAATAATAATAATAATAATAATAATAATAATAATAATAATAATAATAATAATAATAACAGACAAATAATTCACACATCAAACGATAGTAACCAATAAGAGCAGCACTAGTAAAAAGGCAAGGAAATAATAAACAAAATAAAAATAGGAGATAAGCTATTAAGGGAGGTTGGCACGAGTGTATTGAGTTATTTGATGTGTCTTATGTATATTTGCTCCGTTTAATAAGCAATGAAGGGTACGGTGGTGGTGGTGGTGGTGGTGGTGGTGGTGGTGGTGGTGGTGGTGGTGGTGGTGGTGGTGGTGGTGGTGGTGGTGGTAGTAGTGATAGGAAGCACTGGTGGCCATGAGGATTTATTACAATATACAACATAAAACTCTGCATAAGAAAAAAAATAACAACAATACTTACGAAACAATTGCTTTATGGCTTTCGAAAATTACACATTCCACGCTGTAATAAATAAATAAAAAAAAAAAACCGGGACATCCAATCACTGAATAATCAATCTGCGTAATACAACAGACACGAGACTAGCAATTTACCGAAAAATACGAAGAAAAAAAAGATTGAGAGTGAGCGATAACGTGAGTGTGGAGATAGTGAGAGAGAAAGAGATAGACAGAGTGAAAGAGAAAGGAGCGGGGAGATAAAACAAGCGTTATCTGAGCAGTTTGGAGGGAAAATTGAGTAAAACACTTCTTATCTCTGTGACGAATGTGAAAGTGGCCCAGGGAAAATGTGTTACCGGCGTGCTGAAGAGTGAGGGAAGGGTAACTCATGAAAACTGGCGAGGGGAATGTCACTCACACAGGGAAAAGGGAAAACTGATGATGAGATAGGGAAAAAAAATAAAGTTCGCCAAAAAAAAATAATACAAAAAAATGTCTATAAATTGATAATGTTGAAATTCGAGATATTTTGAGAGGGAAATTTTGTTAGGTGGGGAAAACAATGTTGTTGCTATTAATGATGTTGATGTTGACAATAATAATGAAATTCTGAAGCGTGAGGAAAAACGAAGGAGTAATCTTTCACCAACACACACACACACACACACACACACACACACACACACACACACACACACACACACACACACACACACACACACACACACACACACACACACACACACACACACACACACACACACACGGAGATGAAAATTGACGAGGGAAATCTGTTGATGAAAAAAAGTTAAATCTTGAGAAAAACACGAGCAAGTTTATGAAAAATACACATCGAAGTTGAGGGGGGAGGAGGAGGAGGAGGAGGAGGAGGAGGAGGAGG
>NC_087180.1:10679114-10699114 GCF_035594125.1 Scylla paramamosain
TGATTACAAATCCTACTTTCTCTCTCTCTCTCTCTCTCTCTCTCTCTCTCTCTCTCTCTCTCTCTCTCTCTCTCTCTCTCTCTCTCTCTCTCTCTCTCTCTCTCTCTCTCTCTCTCTCTCTCTCTTTCCGAAAGTCCAGAAGTGAGACATATGTTGCTCCTGATGCGCTTCTGTTTCTGCTTTTGTTTCTGCTTCTATTTCTATTTCTTTTTCTACTTCTACTTCTTCTTCTTCTTCTTCTTCTTCTTCTTCTTCTTCTTCTTCTTCTTCTTCTTCTTCTTCTTCTTCGTCATCGTCGTCGTCGTCGTCTTTTCTGTCTTCTTCTTCGATGTGGCCGTTGTTGTTTTTTTCTACCTTTTTTTCTACTTACTCTTCTTGATCTTCTTAGTCTTTTCTTCCTCCTTCTCTTTCTGTTTCTATTTGTTCTTCTTCTCCTTTCTCTCCTTCTCCTTCTTCTCCTTCTTCTTCTTCGCTGTGGTCATCGTTTTTCTATCTTCCTTTTCCTATTAATCCTTCTCGAGCTTCTTAGTATTTTCTTCCTCCTCCTTATCATAATCCTCATTCTCCTTCTCCTCATCCACTATCTCAACATTCTCCTTCCGCTTTATCTTCTTACGTATAATTACTATTCGCTATTTTTGCTCTTTCGTCTTTCTTTCCCTTTCAAATTCTTCTTCCTCCTACTCCTGGTCGTCGCGCTGCCCACCACAGGGACGGCGATGCAAGACTTCCCGCACCGAAAGTCGTCCATCGCGATCTTAATTTGAGGCTTAACTTGGTAGTCGCAGCGAAATCATGTTACACACCAACTTTACAGCCGCCCGGCGCAGCGTGGTGAGAGGGAAACTTCTTACCCGCTACTCCTCCTCCTCCTCCTCCTCCTCCTCCTCCTTGAGTGATGGATAACACACACAACTTCCTCACGTATATTACTCTCTCTCTCTCTCTCTCTCTCTCTCTCTCTCTCTCTCTCTCTCTCTCTCTCTCTCTCTCTCTCTCTGACAAGTCCTCTCCTAAATGCTACGAATTCCAGACTTGTTCAAACTGTTCCTTCCTCCTCCTCCTCCTCCTCCTCCTCCTCCTCCTCCTCCTCCTCCTCCTCCTCCTCCTCCTCCTCCTCTCCTTTCCTTCCTCCCTCTTCCTCTATTCGTCCTCTCTATCTCTTCTTTCCTCCACTTTCTTTCCTCTCTTCCTCTTCTCCCCTCCTTTCCTTCCCTCACTTCCTTCCGGCCTTCCTCTATTTCTCCATTCCCTCCATCATTTCCTCCTTTTCATCTCTGCCTCCTCTCCTTCCTTCACTCTCCTTCCTCTCCCTCTCACTCCCTCCCCTCTCCCTGTGATAGAAAGCAGGCAGAACTTCCTCAAGATGTTACTCTCCCACCTCCTCCCATTCCCCTCTCCCTCTCTCCCTCTCTCCCTCTCTCCCTCTCCCCTTCCCCTCGGACTCCAGATAACACAACTTGCTCTTCCTGTTGCTCTTTCGCTCCTTTCTCCCTTCCTCCCTCACGCTTCACAACTTCTGCCTCTCGTCACTCACACCTCCCTAGCCCCTCATTAACCTAGCTTAACTTCCCCTTATCGTTACTCTCGGTCATGGCCACTCATCTTCCTCATTTTTTTATTCCTTATTTTCTTGTATTTCATCGTACTGTCTCATTCTATTTTATTATTCGTTCTCATTCTCCATTAAACGTCCACGTCCTTCCTCATAGCTCCTTTTTTTCCTCATTTTTTTTTATCTCGTATTCCTTCGTACTGTCTTATTTTACTTCGTCATTCTTGCTTATCCTTCATCACACCTCATTCTTCCTAATGTTTCCTCGTAATTCCTTATATTTCTTCATATTCTTTCATTCTACCTCTCATTCCTTCTTATTCTTTTTTTTACACTCACTCCTACTAATACTTTTTCTCATACTTATTCATATTTTCTTATAGTATCTAATTTCTCCTTATTCCCCTTCGCAATAATTCCTCGCAGTTATTTACATTTCCCAACACTATCTCATTTTTTTTCCTTGCACTACTTCCCACTAACTCATCATACAAATATACTCCTACACACTTACTTACTCACCCTCACTCTTCCTAACACACATTCCTCACCTTTCCTCATTCATTTTCACACTCCTTTCACGAACACGCTGCTACCACCACAACAACAACAGGAAGGCTCTATTTCTTTCATGACATTCTTCTCTCTCCTCTCTCTCCTCGTGTCTGCTTCCTCCACAACGGCCAGAACAAGGCAACAAAGAACAGCTGTGGTAGTACTTTCTCCCCACCCCGAGTTCCCTTCGGCGTGATGGATTGCAGAAGGTCACACCAGCAAGGGACAAGGACTGACTCAGTGTCTGGTGCATTTACAGATTAACTTTGGAAGGGATGGAAATAATAGTGAATCAAGTAATGTGAAATGACAGCTGGAGATAATTCCCTGGTTTGTGATGTCTGTGTTGTGTATTGTTTATTTCCTTGACTGCTAATAAGACAACAGTTATTTCAGGAATTACTTGACTCGGCAGAAAATAACGTTACATGCGTTACCTAGAATAACTTATTCAACATTTTTGGTGGTGTAAGGGATATAACAAGGGTGACGTCAACGAAATTCTGAGAGTTATTAATCAGGATAGGACAAGAAATAAAGGATCCAAGATTGATGAAGTTAGGTTTTAAAAAGATATTGGATGAAGATGGTTCTCAAATAGTGGTGGATAAATGGGACAGACTCAGTAATCCGGTTCTTGTGGCAATTCAACAGAAAGCTTTATAAGAAGATTAAAGAAATTTACTAATAGCAATGATACGAGTAGGTCCAAATAGATAGGTACTCGTATGCCACGTGTAGACCTGATGACTTCTTGCAGTGTTCCTTCATTTTCCTATGTTCTTAAAAGTACTTCTGGTGTCAGTGAGTGTCTTTCAAAATACCACAAACTTGCACCAGACCAATGTTAAGTTTGAGGAGCCACGTTAAAGTTAATATATCCTTGCAGACAGCACATCCATCACAGCAGGCAAGCTTTACGTTCCTCCACAGCCATGTTATTTACCACTGTGACACACAATGTTTGTCTTCCCGTGACTGTGAAGACAGCATAACTGGTGTCTTGGCGAGCCTGGAGGAGAAACTTGAACAGATACAACTAGAATGCATATAAAGTATAAAAGAAAAATATACGACCTAGTTTTTACTCTGGTGACGCTGGAAAGACGGATGGAATACGATATGACTTTTCAAAGACGTAAGAGAACAGGAGTCACGGGAAAGACAAACGTTACGCACCACAGTACTTAACACGTCTTGGAAGGAACTAAACTTGCCTCCTCAGATGGATGTACTGTCTGCAAGGAAACATTAACCTTTGCCATGTCTCCTCAAGTTTACCACAGTAGCCTGGTGAGAGTTTAGAGTGTTTTGAAAGACACCACTAAAAGAAGGAGTATTAAGTTTTAAAAAATATACAATTAATATACGACTTTGCATGTGTTGTGACGCTTCAGTAATATACTACATAGACACTTTAATGAAGACACTACAATACATATAAAGGTAAGAAGCAAGCAAATGAACATATATGAAACAATCTGTGTCTTAGTGACGCTCGAAAGAAATAAATTTGACGTTTTAATTAATAAGCAAGTCAGAATACATACAAAAGTACAAGTAATCCAAGTAAAGTACAGAATGCAACATAAATGGTAGTTTGATAACCATTAACACACGACAGAAATGTCATGTTATACTTAAAAAATAAGGCATAAATAAAACTATAAGAAAACTATGATGCAAAAAATAAACAAAAAAGAGAAAGAAACAAGAATGCCATCCATTAATAATTTTAAATCAACAAACTTTAAATTAACTTTTATGTCTTTTCAATCCTTTTTTTTTTTTCTTCCTGTGAAAAGCAAGGTTTTTCTCTTCCTTCGATCACTTCATTTCATTTATTCTACGAGCAACCGGAACGGCAACTATTTCCCAACAACTGGACGAATACGAAAAAATAAAACACATGATTAAGATTTTTCTTCTTTTCATTGCATCATCTTCATTCTAATGTTTGTTTGTTTGCTTGTTTGTTTGTTTGTTTTTGGTTTTGTTTTATTTTGATAACACCTGTGACCGGAGGGGACGAAAGGTAAATATTTTCTTTCTACTTAACCCTTCACTGCTACGGTAGTCCTTTGCTAACATTCAGAACAATATATATGTACTAAGCGGAAAAAAATAATAGAGGGATTAGAAGATTAATTGTGCTTTTTATAAGCACAGAGCTATTTCAGAGAATGCATTATAAAAAAAAATGAGTGAAAATGACTGGTAATTATGAAAAAATATTGTATAACAGTGAAAGGATTTATCATTTCCTCTTTTCTACTCTCGGCAAGATGATAAAATAAAGTCATTTCAAGCTCTTTTTATACCTATAGCAAAATGAGAAATGTAAAGGTAGACCTATTCTACTTCTCATTAATCATTTACACTTTCTTTTTTAGTCGCATCTGTTAATAAAGGAAAAACAGACGGATGGTTATTTTCTCTCATTCATCGCCCTTCACCCCTCTTAACTGTAATATCATCTGTAACTGCTGTCGTTGTTGTTGTTTTCATTTTAATCACACGGACAGTCAAATGAAAGAGGAGAGGAAAGGTTGTTTTTCTCATTAATCATATCAGGCTTCCTTTTTAATCCAACCACTCCTGTAACCAAATGAAAAGGGGAGAGGTAAAGTGATTTTCTTTTTCACAGATAACCTTCGGTCTTTTCTTTTACTCTAACCACAGGTGTAACGAAATAGAAGATGGAAAGGTAACTTTATTTTCTTTTTCATAAATCAACTCATGTACTTTTAACAAATGTAATCGAACCAGTAACAAGATGAAAAGGCGACAGGTAAGGTTGCTTTCGGTCTCATTAATCATCTTTAGTACTCTTTGATACTCCTTGATTTTAATTGCTTTTGTATTAAGAGTAAAAAATGAAAAGTTTTTTTTTCAATGATTACCTTTCCACACCTGTAAAAACGGGAAAAAGTACAGGTTAGACTATTTCCCTTCCCATTAATCACCTGTAGTCCCTATGCCTTACTCATACGTAAAAAATAAAAAAAATAAAATAAAAAGTACAGATAAAATTTATCACTAATTAATCACCTTCAGCCCCTGCATCTTAGTCACACCTGTAAAGAAGAAACGAGAAACTAGATTATTTCCTTCCTCATTCATCACTTTTGGTCCTCAGATATTAGTCACACTTGTAAGGAGGAAACGAGTACAGGTAAGATTATTTCCCATCTCATTAATCACTTTTGGTTCTCGCATATTAGTCACACCTGTAAAGAGGAAACGAGTACAGGTAACACGACCTGAACCTCACACACAAACACAACTTGCGTTTTCTGCCTCAAAGACGTCATGGGGGTGAAAATATTCCTGAATTAATCACACAGCCAAGCACCTGCTCATGAATTTTAATGGCACGAGCAGCGGCGGCCTTGTTCTTCCCCCGGTGATCTTTGTAGAGATTTTATAATTCCGTGTTGAATTTCGTGGCAAGGCAAATGTTGGATAAGAAAACAAAGTAAGGCTCAACGCATAATTAGGAGAGTCTGGCCCGGTTGGCTGGCTGGGAGGTGGATTGACTCTTGTTTTTCGCTTCACTATTTACGAAGAGTTAATTGCTCGGCCTAAACTACCGCCACTGCTATTACTGCCATTACGAGGCTGTGATTCTGTGCTAAGGAGCGTGTCATTTCACTGAACCTGCTGATCTGATGTCGTAGTGGCGAGGAAAATGTGTGTGTGTGTGTGTGTGTGTGTGTGTGTGTGTGTGTGTGTGTGTGTGTGTGTGTGTGTGTGTGTGTGTGTGTGTGTGTGTGTGTGTGTGTGTGTGTGTGTGTGTGTGTGTGTGTGTGTGTGTGTGTGTGTAGTAAAACATTTTTCTAAGAGTATTTGCATTTTTTTCTTTTTTGTTCAAGAATTTCTATTACTACTACTATTACTACTACCGTGTGTGTGTGTGTGTGTGTGTGTGTGTGTGTGTGTGTGTGTGTGTGTGTGTGTGTGTGTGTGTGTGTGTGTGTGTGTGTGTGTGTGTTGGTTTGTGTGTCCCAGGAGGGTAATGTACAACGTGCAGTATAAAATATCACATAGTTTTATCTTTTCGAAGTAATTGTTTTTGTCACTTACTCCTCCTCCTTCTCTCCCTCTCTCGCTTCTCTCCTTACTCATTCATTTCCCTCCCTCACCCCTATCCTTACTTTCTAACTCTTCTCCCTCCCTTTCTCCTCTCCTTACTTCCTCTCTCCTATCCTTACCTCCTCCCTCCTCTCCCTTCCTCGCCCCCATCCTTCTTTCCTCACTCCTACCATCCTTCTTTCTCTCTTTTCTCTTCCCCCTCTTCTTCCCCTTCTCCTCCCCCCCCCCAGAGAACACCGATGAATAATCAAAGCACCCAGATCAGTAATTATACACCGTACCCCGCCAATCAATACCCATCGTCTCGTCTTCTGGGAATATGTCAGTTACTTTAATCTATTGCTCAAGGGTAACCACAGAAAATCATCGAAAAGCCGGCCCTTCCATCATCTAACCCAGGACTCACCACTAGACAAGCCAGCCATCACTAAGAATCATCATAAGAGCCAAGAATCATCACAAATCTAACCTAATGACTATCAACACTCAAAAATCCGTATTCAGAAACGTTTTGCTCACTCACTACGACTATTTTCAAAGGCTACAGAGAGGATTAGGCGGGTTCTCAAGTGTGTTTCTCATGTTAATAATGGAGAAATCTTGTTAATTTGTCACCAGAACCTTAAAAACACCCTTAAAAACCTGTGTCACTTCAACTAAAGCCTTTGGAAAGTAGTGGAGGTGAAGTGTTTCAGAATACAGCCTTAAGTCACCTACAGTACACGCCAAAAATCATCACAAGTCTGTCTTAAGTCATCACTCGCTTGTCCTGAGTCATCACTAATTTAACCACACAAACTTGTCACAGATTCAACCTAGCACTCACCAGAAATCCAGGTCAAGTCATCAGAAAGGGAGCTCAAGAGTCATCACCCATCAAGGCAGTCATCATCATTCTACCGCAATTCACCACCAATATAACTTTAGGCCAAACGTTAACACCGATGTAGCCTAATTCAATACGTACAAAGGAGAAGAAAAAGAAAAAAAGAAGAATTGAGTGGCTGCGCGTCCACACCAGGCTAAGCGCCAAACCCAAAGTTTGGCGCAAATCGCGGTCAAAGCTGGGAGGCAATCTTACTCTCGTCACTGTGGTATTAATGATGTTATGATGGTCATTTTTGTTCAGAATATACATTTACATGTCTATTTTTACTGTGCAATGGTATATTGCCTCTTCTATGCAAGTCTTTAAGTTTTTGTGTTTATAATGAATGTTAGAAAACTTTGAGAACGTTTTGCGACAGAAACTTTAATGTCACGCATCACTTACGAACACAATAGTACTATTATTTGCACTATGAAGTATTGATGTATATAACACAATGGCAAAGAAATGAAATAGTGGATAAAAATGGCAGAGAGAAGAAATTCCATTTACTTTGAATATGAACAAAAAATAATGGAATAAAAAATAACGCTGTATGGCACGCCACGCACCCAGAAATTCACTGTGAGTTAGAAAGGTTTTGACCGGGAGCGTATTGAGGAAATGCACTCACTCTTCTGCCGCTTGCTCTTCACGTTAGGATAGGCTAGAACTGGTTAGGCCACGTTAGTTTTTGTTTGGTTTTGTTAGTTAAATAAAACGTAAAATCAATAACTTCGTGGAATTTAATAATAGAAAAGCTCAATGATGATAATGTGCTTAATTAAATAATGTGCAACAACCCCTCATCTTTGGCTCCTGCAAACTCGTGTATGCAGATCTGCAAATGAAGATGTGGAGTTTTTACCGACGCTGCTCCCTCCTTCGTGCGCTTCGTTAAGAATAGTACCTCCCTTTAAGAGAGTTTAACCATATTTCTAGTGTCGAAAAGCGGTTAAATCAGACAACTAGAAGAAGGGTTATAACAGCGATATATAGCATAAAATAAAAAATTGCTAAAGTTGCCGCTTAACCTGGTTTGGATGCCCGGCCACTTAATTATAAGAGAAAATTACCCACAGTCACTTTAAAAACCACCCACTAAAATCACACCAGGAACCACAAGAGTCATCAATACTGCCAGAAAAACCTCCTTCCCCACAAAGAATCACCCCAGAAATCATTAGAACCACCGAAAATATCAACTCCCAAAACCACACACACACACACAGACACACGCACACACAAACACACCAAAAAAATAAATAAATAAATAAAAATAAAAAAATCAACCCAAAACCTACCACAACAATGACCCCAAAACCCCAAAACACACACAAATACAATCCAGCGCTCAACAATCAGGTCCAATACAGCAGCAGGGTACCCGAAGAGTCAGCACACTCCCTGCACCTCCCGCCAGCCGCAACACGCACTACGCACCGCCACGGCCTGAATAATCGAACCCACACCCGGCGGACACCATCACCCACGTACTTCAAAGGTCATACAAGGCCGTTCTCCCGCTGTGGTTTCCCTCCTCCCTTTTCCTTTCGCCCTGTACTCTTTCCCTCTCTTTCCTTCATCCCTTTCCTTTTGGCGTGTCTCTCTTTTCCTTCCTTTCCTCCCTTTCCTTTTCCCTTGTATTCTCTCCCTCTCTTTCCTTCCTCCCTTTCTTTCTGTCCTATACTTTCTCCCTCTTTCCTTCCTCCCTTTCCTTTTGCCCTTGTACTTTCTCCCTCTCTCTCTCTCTCCGTCTTTCCCTCTTTCCTTTCCTTCCACACCGTCGCTTTCCCTCCTCCCTTTCCCTTTGCCCTGTACACTTTCCCTCTTTCCTTTCCTTCCATCCCGTCAGTTCTCTCGTTTCTATTTCCTCCTCTCCTCGTTGTATTCCTGCTCTCCTCTCCTCCTTCCATCCTGTGTCTTTCTCGCCATTTTTCGTTGTCTCCACCCTTCTATCGCCTTTCGTACCTTTCGCCTCACCTTTCCTCTCCCTTTATTCACTTCTCTATCTCTTCCTCTTCCTGGATTTCTCTTCTACCTCTCCGTTCGTACATTTCCCTTCATCCTTTTGTTTGTTTCTATCCACATCTCCATCTCCTCGTCTTCTCTGATTTTCTCTTCTCTCTCTCTCCATTCCTACCTTGCGCTTCACTTTTTTTTTTTTTTTCTCTCTCTCTATCCACATTTCTATCTCCTCTTGCTCCTACTCCCGCATTCCGCTTTCCTTCGCCGCCTTTCATGCCTTTCGTTTAAATCTTTCCCTCCCTACATTCCTCTTCCTTTCGTCGCCTTTTGCATCTTTCATTTCAGACCTTCCCTACCTCCATCCTCTTCTCCTCCTCCTCCTCTTCCTCCTACATTCCTTTTCTCTTCATCGCCTTGTGCATCTTTCATTTAAATCATTCCCTCCCTCTCTTTCTCTCCTCCTCTTGTCCTCTTCCCTTCATCGCCTTTCGCACTTTTCATTTCAGTCCTTCCCTGCGTCAGTGCACTCTCTCTCTCTCTCTCTCTCTCTCTCTCTCTCTCTCTCTCTCTCTCTCTCTCTCTCTCTCTCTCTCTCTCTCTCTGGGTCGTGATCTCCGAAGCTCATGTTCCTAACGTTGCCATTTCGAGCGGAGTTAAGCACTGGTCACTGCCACTCCTTGCTTCCCAAATTTATCGCGAGTGAAATCCGTGCGCCACATCTGCGTCCGCTGGAATTGAAGCTTGCACTATCCGATCCAAATTACAGTGGCGTGCCGTGTCAGTAATGCACAGTACGAGTATACCGAAAAAAAAAAAAAAAAATCGCGGGTTGGGCTGTTTTTTTTTTTTTCCCCGTATGACTGAACTGAATTAATTTACATCCCACGCCCCACAAAGTGATGTTAGTGCTGTTTGTGTAATATTTTTCCTTCTGGTTTTGTTTTGTGTTTTTGTTCTTTTATTGGAGTAACAAACGTTTCGCTCGTGATATTAACAGTAAGGAAATAACGAGTGCTGGTGGGGATGGCGCAGGTCACGGACGAGGCCAGCGAGAACGACGATGAGGATGACGACAACGCAGGAAAGCGACAACGACGACGATACACGACGAAGTTTATAATAACGACGATGACAACACAGTGGACGATAACGATTACAGCGACAACGATTACAACGCACACGACACCATGACAAAAACGACAAAAATCGACGAAAATGGCGATGACGACGACGCAGACTATAAAGACGATCACAGCAGCGACGACAACGACGATAAGGAAACGGATAACAAAAACAGCGACATGGACGACGAGGATGACGACGATGACAAAAAATAAAATGACGACGACGACACGATGATGACGATAACAAAAATGACGAGGACAACAACAACGAAGAGGACCAGTAAGAGAAGAACAGGTGAGTGATGCGAATATAAAAAGAGCGAAGAGGAGGACGAAGAGCTGGAAAGAAAAAGCTGAAGAAAACTATGAAGAAGCGAAAGACAGGGAAAAAAAAAGTGGAAGACGAAGAGAAGATAAACACGAGAAGGAAGTGGAGGATCCCCGGCCAGACGAGTCCTTTCAACTCACAGACTTCGGGACAAGAAACGAAGCAGCTTCAGGTGGACAAAACCTCCCGTTAGACAAGATGATGTCCCGAAAACTTTACTTCTCCGAGTAGATCAACAGTTGTTCGTTCTATTTTTTTTTTTATTTTCTTCCATCTTCTCTTCTTTTTCCAATCCTTGCTTTTCTTTTTTTTTTTCAGCATCGCTGAGTCTTGACTCGGTTGAAATAGCTATATATTTATGTTTAGCAGGTAACATTTACACCTCCCTCATGTCACACCATGCGTGAACTTCCACACCGCGACCACAAATGTCACGTCAGTCTGCGCCGAACACTTCCTTCACTCAGCTGATGAATATCCAGATTAATTATATAAATCTACTACACAAACCTCAATCAAACGCGTGAAACTTAAAAAAAAAGAAAAAAAAAAACTGAAATACCACGGACGAAGTATGTTTGAAAAAGACAAGGAAAAATAAAATGCAAATGTATACACGAGCGGCGGATTGAGAAGACATGAACGAACACCAAAACTAAAACCAGAGTAAGACCACGACTTCCCGCTCACTCCTGCTCCTCGCACCGCCCCACCACCACCACCACCACCATCACCACCACCACCACTACCGCTGCTCGATTTTCCTTCGGTGTAATTTGAGTTTTCCTGCAGGAAGGGAGGATTTCACCTGCTCTGTGGTGGACGCGATGGGACACGAGGCATATAGGAGGAAGGGCCAAAGCAGGAGCGGTAAGAATGACAGAGGAAGAACGGGAGGATACGAAAATAGACGAGAGGGATAGAGAACTGGTGGAAAGATGGGAGATAAGGAGAGAAAAGGGACGAAAGGTAGACGAGGGATGATAATAGAACAAGCGAGAGAAGAAACGGGAGGGAAGACGTGGAGAGCTGAAGGGATGGAAGGAGAAAAGGAGGCAGACAGAATAGACGGGAGGATAGAGAGAAACGAGGAAAGGGAAGGGATGAGTACATGAACACTCGAGAGAATAGACAGGAGAAGCTACGGGAAAGGAGGTAAGAGGAAATAGGAAGCAGAACAGGCGGCAGGCACACGAATGAGCGAGAGGAGAGAAAGGAAGGAGAGGCGAGAGGAAGAGGGAGAGGCGGAGAAGATCACGCACGCGGCCTCGTCTCTGCATGGAAACACCTCGTTGGCGCTGCGAACCTTGAAAAATGTGCCTGTTTACCATTTTACGTGTGTGTGTGTGTGTGTGTGTGTGTGTGTGTAACTCTACCCTTCCCAAGACTTGTCCAATATGTCAGGTTGCCAACAACGCACGTATATGTTACATGGATTCTCTAAAACGACTAGAGGGCGCTCAAGACACTGGAGAAAAAGGAAAAATTAAGTAAAACAAATCCCAGCCACTCCCAGTCTCTCGTCTCTCTCTCGCTCCCTCTCGCTCTTTCCTCTCAAGTCTACGCTCAAAAACTCGGTTCAAACACAGTTTTCAATCAACATCAAACGTTCAGATAAATAAATAAATAAACAAATGCCTGCAAAAAAAATATTTAAAGTTCAGAGTTTTCTTTTATTTCTCACGCTGTAAAATTAATCGGAATTTTTAACAAGGGAGTGAAAATGTCCCCTTTTTTTATCTAAACTGCGCGTCACTTAACACCAGGCAACCTTTTCATCTATGTGTGTGTGGGAGGGGGGGTGATGTATGTGTGTGTATATGTGTGTGCGCGAGTTTTTTTCTCACTATCCTTTATTTTAGTGAGATCAGTGTTTGAATGGGAGATAATAAATGGATGCTGTAGTCAATCTATCAGTCAATCAATCAGTCATACAGTTTATCTATCTATTCAGCTGTTCATCGATCTGCCTGTCTACCTATCTATTTATCTATCTATCTGTCTGTCTATCTATCTAACCTAACCGTCTATCTATTTATCAGTTTATCTATCGACAAGTACCCAAGTGTGTGTGTGTGTGTGTGTGTGTGTGTGTGTGTGTGTGTGTGTGTGTGTGTGTGTGTGTGTGTGTGTGTGTGTGTGTGTGTGTGTGTGTGTGTGTGTGTGTGTGTGTAGGGCGAGGACTCCAGAACTTGTGTGAGAGCCGAGCAGAAGGCGTGCGGCGAAGCTCTGTCATGCGTCTAACAGAGTGAAAAGTTTGGAAAGCCCGAGTGCGTGAGTTTCTGTTCATTATTGCTATTATTATCGCTGCTGGCTGTTGTAGAGTAGTGGTGGTGGTGGTGTTGTTGGTAGTAATAGTAGTAGTAGTAGTAGTAGTATCTTAATTTCGGTCTTAAGATTAGTTCGAAGAGTGATATACACAGAAAAAACAAGAACAAGAACAAGAACAAGAAGAACGAGAACAAGAACAAGTAGGTGATGATAATACTAAAGAAAGAAGTACGAGTAAAAGGAAAGCAAAAACCAACCAACCAGTTCATGATCGACACAACTCTCTCTCTCTCTCTCTCTCTCTCTCTCTCTCTCTCTCTCTCTCTCTCTCTCTCTCTCTCTCTCTCTCTCTCTGACCTTGACACCAGACACTCACCTTGCACTTCGCTCACACAAACTCCCTCAACAAGACTCACCTCAGCAAGACTCGGAAACAGACTTGCTTCTCGCACTCAGTATCCTCACTACACCACACCACACCTCTTCACCTGGCTCACCTGCGCGTCATTAATCACGTGCAGGCGGTCAATAAACCACTCCTGCGGGTGCTTCAGTATTGGACTAACGAGCGGCGACCTTCATAGAGATTCGGAAAGCTTACCTGAGTATCGAGCTTAGTCTTTCAAAGGGGATGTGGTTTTTTGCTGTTTGAGCGTACGTATGAAGGAATGTGTGGTGCAGTGTTGGACTGTGCTAAGTGTGTGTGGTGTGTGTGTGTGTGTGTGTGTGTGTGTGTGTGTGTGTGTGTGTGTGTGTGTGTGTGTGTGTGTGTGTGTGTGTGTGTGTGTGTGTGTGTGTGTGTGTGTGTGTGTGTGTGTGTGTGTGTGTGGTGTGTGTGTGTGTGTGTGTGTGTGTGTGAAATCAATCTTTCATGATTCCGTGATTGAATTCGGAAGAGATGAGTAACGCCAGGAAGCAAGTCTTAGATATGAAGAACCCCAAGTCTCTCTCTCTCTCTCTCTCCTCTCTCTCCTCTCTCTCTCTCTCTCTCTCTCTCTCTCTCTCTCTCTCTCTCTCTCTCTCTCTCTCTGATACATACACACCCCCTCGCTCCGGAAAATTGACACAAACATACAATCCATGTCAATTTTCAAAAGCTCTCGAAAAATTTGTGGGAAAAAAATGTAAGCAGTTTCACCCCGCCTCGCCTCTCGCCTCTCGCCGCCCCGCCCCCGCCCCTCCTCAACCCCGCCCCGCCCCTCCTCACGGACCCTTTCTAATGCAAATCAGGGAATCCTCAGCCAGCTGGTGAGGTGTGGCGGCCGTGAATATGCAATGTATCCCAAGGCAATTTGTACACCGCATCTGTCCCCCCACACCTCTTTATTTCTCTCTCTCTCTCTCTCTCTCTCTCTCTCTCTCTCTCTCTCTCTCTCTCTCTCTCTCTCTCTCTCTCTCTCTCTGGATGTCTCGCTCTTTTCATTTATCTTTTTTTTCAGTGTTTCTTATTCTCTTTCTCGCTTCCCTTTCTCATTCCCTTCTATCCCTTCATCATTGCATTCCTCCTCCTCCTCCTCCTCCTCCTCCTCCTCCTCCTCCTCCTCCTCCCTCCTCCTCCTCCTCCTCCTCCTTCTTTTCTTCCTTCCCTCCCTCCTCCCTCCCTCCCTCCCTCCCTCCCTCCCTCCCCTCCCTCCTTTCCTTCCTCCTTCCTTCCTTCTATCACCATCAACTTCTAGGATACATGGGAAGGTATGTATCACTTTCCCATGGGAGGAGGAGGAAACGCAACATCAGGAAGAGGAGGAGAAAGTGGAGAAAGTGGTGGTTTTGGTATTGATGCTGGTGGTGATGGTGGAGGAGGAGGAGGAGGAGGAGGAGGAGGAGGAGGAGGAGGAGGAGGAGGAAGAACACAAAACAAATGAATATGTAAAGTCCTTTGTCTTTTCAATTCGATGACAAACATTTCCTAATAAACATTTCCTTCCCTTCCTTTTTTTTTTTCTTTTCATGCTACCAGTAAATTTTCTCAACGTGTCACACAGCACACCCAAAATAACACTTTCATACAGGGACTGCCACGTGTAAGCCTAGTCGCTTCTTGCAGCTTCCCTTATTTCTTATGTTCTTATGTTCAGTCCTATAACATATACAATCCTTTTAAACTTTCAAGACAGCAGGTGTATTTCCTAAACCACCGATTTTTCTTTTACTTTTTTTTTCTTTTTTTGTACTAGTATTTTCTTCCCCCTTTACGAATCACAATAGAAGCAAAATTCCACATAAACCGCCACCCACTTCCTTATGTTGGACTGCAAAAGGGCTCAGAAAATGGAAGGGAAGGGAGCATGAATAATGGAACAATGGAAGGATGAATAGAGTGATAAGAAGCAGGAAGGACGACGGGAAAAATAAGAGCGGGAATGAAGAAGGGAATAAGAGAAAATAATAAAGATGCAGAAAAAAAGAAATAGGCGAAAGGCAGGAAAGGATGGATGGAGCGCAACAAAGATTAAAAAGAGAGAAAAGAGCAAAAAACAAAAGGAGCGTTGGAAAGGAAGGATGGGAACCAGAAACGAAGGAAGGGAAGGAAATGAGAGGAAAAGGAAGGGAAAAAAGGGACGGTAAGAAGAGGAAAGCAAAAAGGAGGGAAGGAAGGAAGGAAAGAAGGAAAGCAAACAGGAGGATGGAAGAATGAAAGCCAGGAAAGAAAGAATGGAAAGAAGAAAAATGAAGACTAGGAAAGAAGTGAGGAAGCCGGAATTGAGGAGAGAAGGAAAACAAGGAAGGAAGGAAGGAAGGAAGGAAGGAAGGAAGGACAGAGAGAAGACAAATAGAAAACAAAAGAACAATAGGGAAGAAAATACGGAAGCAGAAAAAGAAAAAAAAACAGATGAACGAAAAAGAAAATCCGTAAAAAAGAGAACAATATACGAAAACCACGAATAAAACCAAGAAAAAACTGCAAAAAACCCAGAAGAAAAAAAAGAAAGACAAAAAAAAAAAAAAATGGGGGGTGGGGAGAAAAAATTAGACCTAACAAACACCGCATTAATTTGACATCCACTGAGTCTTACATTCAACTTCACACGACCACGACTACTTAAAGGAGCAGGACAACCTTGCCTTTAAGTGCCGAGGATCTGGAAGCTGCGAGGAGAAGTAGTGGCGGGGTCATGAGAAGCTAACTGCCGCTGTATGCTGGCTCTTAAGGGGGAACTAAACTGAGGGAATGAGAGGCAACAGTAGTCCACTTCCCGTCTTCTGAAGAGTTGTTCCTGCGGGCTGGGGAGATGATGAGGGAGTGTTTCTTTGTGTTATGTCCTGCAGCCTGGTCCCTAAGTGTTGCGAGGTGAAGGGGGAGAGGAGGAACACTAAGGAATGCAAAGGAAGGATAAAGACTATTAGATATGTTGGTATTTCCTTGTGTTCTGTGATGACTAGTTTCCTTGTGTCTTGAGATGAGGGAGTGTTTCCTTGTGTTGTGTGCTGTGCTGGTCCATGAGTGTTGCGAGGTGAAGGAGAGGAGGAACACTAAGAAATACAAAGGAAAGGAAAGGACCAGTGGATCTCTCGGTGTTTCCTTGTGTTCTGTGCTGTGGCCTGGTCCTGACGTGTCACGAGGTGAAGGGGGAGAAGGAAGGCAACACCAGGAACACTAAGGAATGCAAAGGAAAGCTAGATCTCTTGGTGCTTCTCTGTTTTGTGTTGCGGCCTGGTCCCGAAATGTTGCGAAATGAGGGGGAGGAGGACGGCACGATAGCAACACTAAAGAATACAAAGGAAGAGTAAATTTAACTTGTGTGGGCATTTGGGATGAACGATGCTCCTAGAGAGAGAGAGAGAGAGAGAGAGAGAGAGAGAGAGAGAGAGAGAGAGAGAGGAGAGAGAGAGGAGAGAGAAAGAGAGAGAGAGAGACTAAGCACAATACCTACTCATTAGCAGCTAATCAACAAAAACTCCGTCATTCGCTTCAAAAGAAACAAAAGAATCATAATTACACACACCAATAAGCATATAGGAAAAAAATAGTCCAATAAAAATTCCTAAAATGAACTAACAAAAAAGAAAACTGTGTAACTTCATTTCCTCCCCACAGGCAACACTTTTTTTTTTCGTGTATCATTTTCTTTTCTGAATTTTTTTTTTTTTTCTGCAGGAAGAACGATCAGCGAAAAATTATAAATGAGTTGGGAAAAAAGTGATTATTTTTTTCCTCCGTAAGTAACAAACATTCTCTTCCAAATTAGTTTCTTTTTTTTTCAATTTCCTTTTTTGTCCATTTCACTTTGGCTTTTTTTTTTTTTTTTGCCCTGTTTCACTCTTTCGTTTTATTTTTTTTTAAGTCATATTAATTCTATATTTTATTTACTTATTCATCTTTATCTTATTTAACTCTTTTCGTTCTACGGTATTTCATCATTTCATCCTATTTCCTTTTATTTCGATTTCACTTTTCCTAATTCTTGTTGTAATATTTCACTTTTTTTTTTGTTTTTTGTTTTATTTCGCCTTTCGTTCTGAGCTTTTTTTTTACTTTCTTTCATCTATATATTTCACTTTCATGTCTTATTTCACTATTTTATCCTATTCAATTTTGCCTTATTTAATTTTTTTGCACTATTAAACATTATCCTAATTCATGCCAAGTTCTTTCTATGCCAAGTTTTTTTTTTTTTTTTTACTTATTTCATGTTTAACTTTATTCCTATTTCAATATTTATTCTGCTTCATTTTCTTTTTTTATTTGTATCATTTGTCTCATTTCTTTTTATTTTCACCTTTTTTGTCCTACTTTACTTTTTTTTTATCGTATTTCAGTTTGTATTCCTATTTCACTTATTTTTCTTTTTCTTTCAATTTTTGTGCTACTTTATTTTTCTTTTTTTCTCTTTTTTTTTGTATCATTTAATCTTTCATTCTACTTTACCTTTAATTTTGAACTCCTATACACCTACACACACACACACACACACACACACACACACACACACAGACACACACACACACCTGGCGTCACCTTACCTTACTCACCTGGGCATCCACACGTCCACAAATAATCTCCAAAATTCATTACTTCCCGATTAGAACTGCACTGAGGCTGAGTTTTAGTCACTTGGTACTGGGGCGGATGGTGCTCAGGTCACATAGTTAGACGACCCTAAAGACAGATAGGCCTGAGTGCAAATAGGCCTCAAGATGTTTGGTACTCGAGACACTTGTTATCCACACCACTTGGTCCTCAAAATATTTATCTCTCAGCCTGATCTTGTTAGGTGTATGTTTGATTTAGTACGCCAGTGTCAATAACTCCTCCTTCTCCTCCTCCTCCTCCTCCTCCTCCTCCTCCTCCTCCTCCTCCTCCTCCTCCTCCTCCTCTTATTGTACCATCCGGTTTCTTTCATTAGTAGTTAATATAGAACAGTTACCCAAAGAGCCCACTAAACGTATCAAGATATGTTGGTGTTTGGTCTTCCTTTGTATTCATTTGTATATTTCTCCTCTTTCTCCTCCTCCTCCTCCTCCTCTTCCTCGTCACTCATTTTTCTCTCACACTAATTGTAACGATCTATAGAATAATAAACTTAAACACGTACCCTTGTTATAACTCAATCATTAATTTTCGCTGCTTTTTTATATGCTCCTATAATCCCTCCTCCTCCTTCTCCTCCTCCTCCTCCTGCTCCACCTCAGGCTCTAATGATACATCACGAGCCGGAGCCCTTGACAGAGGCGCACCATTCTTCTTGCTTCTAATCCCAGCACAAACTGACGATTCTCAGCTCCTCTCAGGCGAAAAAATGCAGCGCCAGGAAGAATTTCGCGTGTCTTGATAATAATTTAACATAAGAACATAAGAACATAAGAAATAAGGGAAGCTGCAAGAAGCGACCAGGCTTACACGTGGCAGTCCCTGTATGAAACACACCTACCTATTTCCATCTGTTATCCCCATCCATAAACTTGTCTAATCTTCTCTTAAAGCTCTCTAGTGTCCTAGCACTAACTACATGATTACTGAGTCCGTTCCACTCGTCTACCACTCTATTTGAGAACCATTTTTTCCCTCTCTCCTTCCTAAACCTAAATTTTTCAAGCTTGAACCCGTTATTTCTTGTTCTACCCTGGTTGCTGATCCTAAGAATTTTGCTTACATCTCCCTTGTTATAACCCTTATACCACTTAAAGACTTCTATCAGGTCCCCTCTTAACCTACGTCTCTCCAAAGAATGTAAATTCAACAGCTTCAACCTCGCCTCGTAAGGAATACTCCTCATCCCCTGTATCCTTTTAGTCATTCTCCTCTGTACTGATTCTAATAGACCTATATCTTTCCTGTAATGTGGGGACCAGAACTGCACCGCGTAGTCTAGATGAGGTCTGACCAGCGCCAAGTATAACTTTAATATTACTCTCCCGGCCTTCTACTTTTAACACTCCTAAAAATAAATCCTAGTACCCTATTTGCCTTGTTTCTGGCTTCTATGCATTGCTTCCCTAGACGGAGTTCAGAGCTAACTATAACTCCTAAATCTTTCTCGTACCCTGTACCTACCAGAGTTTGGCTGTCTAATGTGTACCTATTGTGTGGGTTTCCTCTACCTACGCTAAGCACTTTGCATTTATTGATATTAAATTGCATTTGCCATCTATCCGTCCATTCATTCATTCTATCTAAGTCTGCCTGCAAGGCGATGGCATCCGATTCTGTTGAATATCAGTGACTTTGTTTAAATGTACTAACGTTTAGATGATCGTAAAGTTCAGAGTGTATATGGAAAATTCTCAGAAAATAATATGAGATTAAAAGAGAGAGAGAGAGAGAGGAGAGAGAGAGAGAGAGAGAGAGAGAGAGAGAGAGAGAGAGAGAGAGAGAGAGAGAGAGAGAGAGGAGAGAGAGAGAGAGAGAGAGAGAGAGAGAGAGAGAGAGATAAAAAACGAAACTATATAGAAAATTTATCACTTGCCAAAAGGTAAATCATAATCACTCTGTTGGGCAGTTAATTACATCTGCCTGTCTAGCTGCATTGCTGTTTTCTTATTCAACACCCGACTGTCTGTCTAATCCAGAGCAGTGCCTCCTTATGCAAGTATGCCTGTCTTTCTACCCATCTGTTTCCCTGTCTGTCTGTCTGTTCGCCTGTCCATTAGCATACCTTCTTGGAAGAGTAGATATATATATATATATATATATATATATATATATATATATATATATATGTATATATATATATATATATATATATATATATATATATATATATATATATATATATATATATATATATATATATATAT
>NC_087180.1:10706614-10716614 GCF_035594125.1 Scylla paramamosain
AAGAAAAGTTTAAATCGCGTGTATATGTGACAAATTACTGCTACTACTACTATTACCACTACCACTACTACTACTATTACTACTAATAATTCTACTACTACTACTACTACTACTACTACTACTACTACTACTACTGCTGCTGTTACTACTACTAATACCAGCACTACTGCAGCTAATGGACACTTAACACATGAAGGAGTGAGTATTTTTCGAGTCCTCTTCAAAAGTCTGAGTTAGTCTGCACGAGGGCCACTCATGAGCAAGAACATCAACTCAGTATAAAGGGCTTGACCTCTTTACTTCCTCTCCCAGCAGCAGCAGCAGCAGGACTTACTTCTTGTGTTTATCTCTGCTTTTTAACTGTGGGACTTTCAACATAAAAGAGCCAGACGACCTCTTTATTTCTCCTTCCAGCTGCGTAACCTTGGATATTAAAGATCTTGACTTCTTCACTTGTCCTTCCGTGTGAGTGCCTTTCTGTTCCCGCTTCCAGTTGTGTGGCTGCTCAGTAAACATTCCGCTGTCATCTCCCACCCGTCCCTCTCTCTCTCTCTCTCTCTCTCTCTCTCTCTCTCTCTCTCTCTCTCTCTCTCTCTCTCTCTAGCCCGTATTCTGAAACGCTTTGCTCTCTCACCACGACTATTTTCAAAGGCCACAGAGATGATTAACAGGATTCTCAAGAGTGTTTCTCCTGTTTGTAATGTAGAAATCTTGCTAATCTTCCACTAAAACTATAAAAACACCCTTAAAAACCCGTATAACTTTAACTAGAGCCTTTTGAAAGTAGTGGAGTTGCGGAGCACAAGTGTTTCAGAAAACGGCACTCCCCCTTCTCTCTCTCTCTCTCTCTCTCTCTCTCTCTCTCTCTCTCTCTCTCTCTCTCTCTCTCTCTCTCTCTCTCTCTCTCTCTCTCTCTCTCTCTCCCTGACCTTCCTGTATGCGCGCCAGGGAGTAACTCGCGACCACGTATTCTCCCGGACCACTACACCCAGCGACGCAACACCTGAGCCGCACACCTGAGGCCGCCGCGGAGCACGTGCGTTCTCTCAAAGGACTGCGAAGACTGACGGATGAGCGAAAGTGAAAAACGGAACACGCGGACGTAAAGAAATGAAAACAGAGAAGGATAAGTGAAGGAAAACAAAGCGCACACACACACACACACACACACACACACACACACACACACACACACACACACACACACACACACACACAGAGCGTCTTCAGTTATTGGTTTCGAATCCTTTATGTTTAACTCATGCACTTGAATATTATCAGTCTCTCTTTCATCATTTTCCGCCTAGTAACCCTTTAATTTGCCATCCTATTCATCATATCATGCAAGTGGCAATGGGGATGCAGCAAGGAAGGGAAGCACGACACACATTTGCATAACGCTCGATGTGGAATATTTACAAATAATATCTAAACTCTATTTGCATAATGAAGACAATGTTCATTTTACGACGAGGCACAGAGAGAGAGAGAGAGAGAGAGAGAGAGAGAGAGAGAGAGAGAGAGAGAGAGAGAGAGAGAGAGAGAGAGAGAGAGAGAGAGAGAGAGAGAAAGCCGAGATCCATCCAATTCGGTAAGAAGCTTAAAGAAAAGGAAATAGTTTCGGACAGACAGGCAGGCAGACAAACCGACCGACCGAACGAGAGAGAGAGAGAGAGAGAGAGAGAGAGAGAGAGAGAGAGAGAGAGAGAGAGAGAGAGAGAGAGAGAGAGAGAGAGAGAGAGAGAGAATTTTCAGCCCCACATCCTCTGCAGCTGCTCACATTACTGCTGTTTTTTTGGTGTTGCTTTTTGCTGTTAATGCTGCTGTTGCTGTTGCTGTTGGTCTTGCTGTTGCTATGAGTTCCTTGTCACTGCAGATATTACCACTATTACTGCTTTTTCTTCAAGTTTTTTTTATGTACGTTCTTGTTAAGGTTTTAATTATGAATTGAGTGATTTGTTTGCAGCGGATATTGTCTGTCTGGAAATTATGTTATTTTGTGTGTGTGTGTTTGAGAGAGAGAGAGAGAGAGAGAGAGAGAGAGAGAGAGAGAGAGAGAGAGAGAGAGAGAGAGAGAGAGAGAGAGAGAGAGAGAGAGAGAGAGAGAGAGAGAGAGAGAGAGAGAGAGAGAGAGAGAGAGAGAGAGAGAGAGAGAGAGAGAGAGAGAGAGAGAGAGAGAGAGAGAGAGAGAGAGAAATGACAAATCTTAAGTTCATCTATAATAACAACAGTTACTACTATTAATGCTACTACTACTACTACTACGTCTACTACTACTACTACTACTACTACTACTACTACTACTACTACTGCTACTACTACTACTACTACTACTACTACTACTACTACTACTATCAAATTTGAGGTTCATCAATAATAACAATTACTACTACTATCACTGCCATTACTACTACAACATGTCAACCAGCTAGTAACACTTCATCCTTACACACCCAAAAGTACACACACACACACACACACACACACACACACACACACACACACACACACACACACACACACACACACACACACACACGCAACAAAAAACAGGAGGCGGGCAGGCGGGTCAGTAAGCCGCAGATAAAATGAATCACGCTCCCATAAATGAAGATCAACACCGCGAAATAGCACCAGAAAAAAAATAAAATAGATAATAATAAATGTACAAATAAATAAATAGGTAAATAAATAAACAAATAAATCCCAGCGTGGGACTCAACGGCTGCTAAAAAAATAAAATAAAATAAATAAAAATAAAAACGTTACACACGACGCTAGAAATAAAGGTTCCATCTTTTTTTCACCATTTTTTTCTTTCTTTCTTTCAATTTTTCTTCCTATTTTTTTTTCGAGACCAACGGAGATTCAAAAATTTTTAGACCTTTCAGTTTCAAAATTTGTCAGAAAATATGAACCTTTCTGATCTTGGGAAAAGTGACGGTGAGAGGAGAGATGGAGTGCGAGGAGAAAGAGGAGGAGGAGGAGGAGGAGGAGGAGGAGGAGGAGGAGGAGGAGGAGGAGGAGGAGGAGGAGGAGGAGGAGGAGGAGGAGGAGGAGGGGAAAGCGAGGGATACGGGCAGGATGAGGAAGAAGGATGAAGGAGAGGAGAAGAGGACGTGGATGGGCAAGAAGTGGACGAGAGACACGATGAAGAGGAATGAGAAAGACAGACTGACTGGAAAACGAGGAAACTTGCAAGGAAAATGAGCGAGAGAAGGACGGGATGAAGAGGAAAGAGTTACACTGAAGAGGAAGCTGGAAAGAGGAAGTAGGGGAGGGGAAATGGGAAGGAAAATAATATTGAGAGAGAGAGAGAGAGAGAGAGAGAGAGAGAGAGAGAGAGAGAGAGAGAGAGAGAGAGAGAGAGAGAGAGAGAGAGAGAGAGAGAGAGAGAGAGAGAGAGAGAGAGAGAGAGAGAGTTATGCAGCCCTCGTAATGGTGCTTTATCAATACCTATCCCATTCCCATTCCCATTCCCAAGCTTCCAAACTCATCACTGGAATACTCCCAGATGCAGCCGTACAGTACATTCCCATTCCTATTTCAAGTATTAGTGCTCGCCTTGATTTACAGTCGTGCATTCTCCCTGCCCTGCTTACCTGTGCACCCCTCTCACCTGGTGGTAATGAAGCCCAGGTATTTCAGCTACCTTAGAGTACCTGGACACTGGGAGGACTGTATGCATCACCTGGAATTGACTAAGATACTTTCAATTTCCGGTAACTGTGTAATTAGAGGCAGGAAGTGAGTGAATGTATGTGACATGAGTTGTTGTTGTTGTTGTTGTTGTTGTTGTTGTTGTTTTTAGTAGTTATTTGCGTACTTTCACCATCTCTTGGTTTAGTTAATTGCCTCTTGCCTTGTTTTAATATTTCTCTCTCTCTCTCTCTCTCTCTCTCTCTCTCTCTCTCTCTCTCTCTCTCTCTCTCTCTCTCTCTCTCTCTCTCTGTTCCTATAATTTCTCCATTGTCTCGTCTTTTTTCCTGTTTTTCTTCTTTTAATATACTATTTTGTTTTTGCTTTTTGTATTTGTTTCTTCTCTCACTTTAATTTCTCTATTCTCTCTCTCTCTCTCTCTCTCTCTCTCTCTCTCTCTCTCTCTCTCTCTCTCTCTCTCTCTCTCTCTCTCTCTCTCTCTCTCTCTCTCTCTCTCTCTCTCTCTCTCTCTCTCTCTCTCTCTCTCTCTCTCTCACTTCAATTTTCCCACTGCATTTCGTCTCTTAGTTTTTTTTTTCTTTTTTTCTCTTTTCATTACTTCTTGTGCCTCGCCTCTTCATTTTAAAATAATTCTTTCTCTCTTGTCACTATCTCTTACTTTACTTTCTCTATTGTGAGTCATTTTTTTTTTCAGGCATTCTTTCTTTCTCACAAGTCTTTCCCAATTGCGCCTGGTGTCTTTTAGGAATACTCTCTCTCTCTCTCTCTCTCTCTCTCTCTCTCTCTCTCTCTCTCTCTCTCTCTCTCTCTCTCTCTCTCTCTCTCTCTCTCTCTCTCTCATTCTTTGTCTTGCTAATAAAGTCAACAATCGCCAGGAAGGTGATGAGCAGGCCAGAGTATTTTTTTTATTATCATCAGGAGAATAAAAAGGCTTCTTCGCTCGGCACGGTAGCTGTCATTTCTAATTAATTCACAATCCACTTTTCCATCCTCCTCTAATTGATTTGGAGAGCGTAAAGCCTGAACGTTCTCTGTCCCCTGATCAGTCTGGCTATCTACTCTCTCTCTCTCTCTCTCTCTCTCTCTCTCTCTCTCTCTCTTAATGTGTTTCTCAGTCCACCTGTCTATCTAATTATCTATCTCTTTATCTATTTGTCTATTTCTCTATCCTTTTGTCCATTAATTTATCTGTGTCTATCTATTTATCTATCTACTTATCTCAGTCTCTCTCTCTCTCTCTCTCTCTCTCTCTCTCTCTCTCTCTCTCTCTCTCTCTCTCTCTGGTTGTTTTCAAGGGTATAGAATAATTAAGTTAGCTTTTTTAATTAATACAGTAGAAATTATACTTTTTTCCCCTTCATCATATTTTTGTTTCGTTAAGTAATATAATTTAGCGAAGAAATTTTGAAGTTTCCCAGTGAAAAATACAATATCATTCTCTCTCTCTCTCTCTCTCTCTCTCTCTCTCTCTCTCTCTCTCTCTCTCTCTCTCTCTCTCTCTCTCTCTCTGCCAGGTAATAAATCTCACCCAGGAAATAAAATAGTCTACATGAAAATATTAAATCATCTTTTTTATCAACTTCACCTGCTTATCATTCTCTTATTCTGAATTCTGAATTTTTAGTCGCGTGCGTCTCACAAAACATACCAGAAAATACACATAAAGTTATTCCCGTAGTGTAACCTTTTCTAGCACACAAAACAATTCAGACATTCGTAATAATAATAAAGAAAACGGAATTAAGAGCCACAAATACATACAACACAAAAAAAAACACTCATCACAAAACACACAAAACTGAAATACTCCACATGACAAAATATTAATTATAAGAGAAAACGGGAGGATCAAGATAGAAATGAATGCAACGTAAAAAAACATACTCGTCACCAAACACAAAAATTAAATAGTTCACCTCACAAAATATTAATTAAAAGAGAAAACGGGATCTGATTACTCATGCAGCAGTTCGTTTTCGTTCCATCATGTTCCCGCGCTTTTAGGAACATGAATAAATACACCATGAAATTATTCTCACCACAAAATACACCAAAATAGAAAAGTCTCCCTGAGAAATACTAGTCTTAATAAGGGAGGACAGGATACTCAACACAGCACCTCGTTTTCTTTCCATTATGCTCCTCAGCTGCTAGTACAGTAGTGTTCGAGGATTCACTTTCAAATGGTAGTAATTGTAGAGGGAGATTGTTGGGTCTTGTTGTCATTTATTTTATTTTTACTTTTCTCCTTTTTTTTTTTTTTTTTTAGGAAGGGCTCTGGCCAAGGGCAGCAAAAAGTCTGAAAAAAATAAAATAAAATGCTCCCTGAATTGCCAGTCCCCAAAAAGAACAGTCAAAAGGATTATCCAAATTTATGAGAAGTGTCTTGACATCTTACGTATTATTCTTCTTAACTATTCTTCTTCTCTTCTATATTTTGATAACAATTTTCGTGACATAAAATTATCTCATCCCTTACAAACCTCAGGAAGAATAATCTTGTCTTCTGGTATAATTTGGTTTTATACTACATTTTGATTATATAATTTTTGTGATATGCAATGATCTCGCCCCTTGAAAAGCCCAGAGAAAATCATCTCGTCTCTTAACAAACTCAGGAAAATCTATTTTTTTACTCCTTGTGTAATTTACTTCTATTCTATATTTTGATTATATAATTTTCGTGATATGAAGTTATTTCATCCTTTAAAAACTCGAGAAAATCACCGCGTCTCCTACTAACTCAAAAAATAAATAAATAAAAAATCTCATCTTCTACTCCCGGTGTGTTTTACTTTTCCTATTATATATTTTTAGCGACGAAATACTTTCCCTCTCCCGTGGCGGTGGTCCTGCAGGCATCCCACATCGCTACGGTAAACAACTGCCCGTATTATTAAGAGTCCTTTTTAAATCTGACTCTCTCTCTCTCTCTCTCTCTCTCTCTCTCTCTCTCTCTCTCTCTCTCTCTCTCTCTCTCTGTTTTTGTTTATTACTTATTTATTTATTATTCATTTATTTATTTATTATTTATTTATTTATTTATTTATTTATTTATTTTATTCTATTTATTTATTTTTTTTTTTACCTCATAAGGACTAATTTGAAAGACCAGAGTTCATAAATCTGATTCTCCTAAATATTTTTCCATTAATTTTGCAGAGACCTTGTTAACCTATCACTAGTATCATGTAAACGTCATTAAAGATTCCAGTAGCTTCCACTAGCGCCACTTGAAGGTAGAGTTAACCAGCACCTTCACTTTTCATCCCCTTTACTGGTAGACTCTGACACTCTCTGCCTGCATCTGTACTTTCCCCTTCCTAAAGCTTGACCTTTCTGAACTCTCTGACCGCTACAGCTTCTTCTCAGCCTGATATTATAGTCTGGAGCATGTTTACATAGACATTTTGAAAAACAATACACACCAAAAAAAAAAAAAAAAAAAAAAAAAAAAATCATTGAATTTCTAGTACAGTTTTAGTACTTGTAGCTTAATTTTTGATGAATAAAATTGCTTAGGTTTGCTGGAAATAAACTTACATATACCATTAGCAGACAAATAATTAAAAGAGGAATTTCAAGGCTCCTATGAATCTGAATTGTTTTTATTCATTTATTTATTTTTTTATTAATTAATTTATTTATGAGAGAACAACTACCGAACCTTTATTTTCATTATTTTTTTTTTCCTGGGTCTTCCTCCCCTATGCGTGAAAAAAATTTATAAAGCACAAATACTTTTAAGAATCCCAACTGTTGCCTTACGCTGCTACAGGACACACCCATTAAGACAACACGTGTATTTGCTGGCTGCTGTCGATAAATAGTAAGAGAAACATGAACCAATTGTCAGGTGTGTGTGTGTGTGTGTGTGTGTGTGTGTGTGTGTGTGTGTGTGTGTGTGTGTGTGTGTGTGTGTGTGTGTGTGTGTGTGTGTGTGTGTGTGTGTGTGTGTGTGTGTGTGTGTGTGTGTGTGTGTGTGTGTGTGTGTGTGTGTGTGTGTGTGTGTGTGTTTGCCATGGCTACCACTATTGACACACGAAACAGTGAGTCAGGAATCATTTAATCTCTTTACTCTCGTTCCGCAAAACCTCAGAGAAATCTTTTCCCTTAGAATCTCAGGAAAAAATCATCTCAATTAGAAACTGGAAGATTACCTCGTCCCTTAAAATAAACCTCATCCCTGAGGAAAACTTATGGAAAATACCTCTTCCTTTGACAAAACTCAGTAAAATTATCTCCCTCAACGTATATCAGGAAAAATCATCACTCTGTCCCTTAAATTAGCAGGAAAACCATCTCACCCATTAACAAAACCCCAGGAAAAATCATGGTACCCTTGAAAAGATACTGAAAAATTCTCTTGCGCCTTGAATAAAACAGGAAAAAATGTCTTGCCCTTAAAAACCCCCAGGGAAAAAAATCACCTTGTCTGTTAAGTAAACAGAGAGGAAAAATAACCCGTCCCTTCACAGAAACACCGGAAAACCAACACCCTTGACAAACATCCCAAGAAAAAATAGTCTTACTCTTGAAAAAAAAAAAAAAAATGGAAAAATTCTTGACATTGAAAAAAAAAAAGACAATCACCGGTCCCTTCACAAAAGCACCGGCAAAAAAAAACAACACCCCTTAGCAAAACCTTAGAAAAAAAATATCTTACCCTTGAAAACCCAGGAAATATTGTCTTACGCTTCAAAAAAAAAAAAAACAGGAAAAATTCTTACCCTTTAAAAAACAAAATAGGAAAACAACCCGTCCCCTGACAAAAGCACCGGGAAGCCAGCTCGCCCTTAACAAAACCCGGGGGAAAAGGCAGCAAATATACCGAAAGCAGCGGAGAGGCAAACACGGCACTCAGTCTCCCATTCTGACACTCGCTCTAGACACCTTAGCAAATATGAAACGCTGCTCCTCCAGTGGCGAGGAGCGAGTGCATTAGCGACGCTCCTGCTTCTCCTCCTCCTCCTCCTCCTCTGCCAACACCTCTTGCTTCCAGTCCTCTCCTCCTCTCCTTCTCCTCATCCTCCTCCTCCTCCTCCTCCTCCTACAGGCCTCCCACTTACTGATAATAAAACGATGGGTGTCGAGAAGTATCAGGCGGTGTTGCGGTGGGAGAGTGATGGGAACCGTGGGAATTCAGGAAGAGGAGGAGGAGGAGGAGGAGGAGGAGGAGGAGGAGGAGGAGGAGGAGGAGGAGGAGGAGGAGGATGGGATAGGGTGGAAAGGAAAGTGATGGGTAGAAAGAGACAAGGCAGGTTGGTAAGAGAGAGAGAGAGAGAGAGAGAGAGAGAGAGAGAGAGAGAGAGAGAGAGAGAGAGAGAGAGAGAGAGAGAGAGAGAGAGAGAGAGAGAGAGAGAGAGAGATTTTCACACACACACACACACACACACACACACACACACACACACACACACACACACACACACACACACACACACACACTGACAGACAGCCAGGAACAAACACACCAACAAACACATGCATTACAAACAGGGCACACACGAACACACAAACGGGAAGGAGGATAGACACACTAAGACAGACAAACAGACAGACAAGCACACATACAAAATAACAACACCGAAAAATAAGCACAAAAATAAACGAACGGGAGCAGACAAAGGGAGAAAAAAAAAACATAAAAGAAGAAAGAAAAATACATGAGAAGAGTCGATTGCAAGGAAGAGGGGAAAGAGAAAGGAAAAGTGAGGAGCTGATCTATCAGAGGAAAGAGAACGAAAAGAAAGAGAAAGAGGGGATAAAAGAAGAGGAAGTAATAGATACGACTTTTCCAAATATCTATTACGTGAAAAGAGAGAGAAAGAAGACGAGGAAGAGGAGGAAGAAAAGAAGCCCAGAACAATAGAATGGGAAGGGAAAAGAGAAACCGAGGAGGAAGAAAGAGCGTGGATGATGCAGCGAAGATTAGTAAAAAAAATAATGAGAAGAAGAAGAAGAAGAAGAAGAAGAAGAAGAAGAAGAAGAAGAAGAAGAAGAAGAAGAAGAAGAAGAAGAAAAAAAGAAAAAGAAGAAGAAAGGAGGCTGAAAGTAAAAGGATGGGAGGAGTTTGACAATGAAAAGGTGAGGATTTTGCTAGAGAAAACCGAAGAAGAAGAAGAAGAAGAAGAAGAAGAAGAAGAAGAAGAAGAAGAAGAAGAAGAAGAAGAAGAAGAAGAAGAAGAGGAGGAGGAGGAGGAGGAGGAGGAGGAGGAGGAGGAGGAGGAGAACAAGAAGTAGAACAAGAAGCAGAACAAGAAGTAGAACAAGAAGTAGAACAAGAACAAGAGGTAGAACAAGGACAAGGACGAGAACAAGAACAAGAACAAGAACAAGA
>NC_087180.1:10721614-10736614 GCF_035594125.1 Scylla paramamosain
AATATTAAACGCTTAATTACTGCTCTCCATATCCCAGAAAAAGAAAAAAAAAAATGAGACTTCCAAACGGGCAAGCCAATCTGATTCTTCAGTAACAGAAAACTGAAAGACTAACTTCCACATCATTAGACAAAAGAATCAGGTTTCATCAAGCCAACCTCTTCCAATCTCCTCTTATAATTATCTTTTCAAAACGGCACACTGGGGAGGGAGTTTCTTTTATTTTCTGTGTATCCTTGGCCGGACTCCTTGACACGTAAGTAGAATAAATAATAAGAAAAAGGTAAACAACATTGCAGCATACAAGACAACAGATGACGTCTCGACAAACCAATATTCATCTAGTTATGAAAATATACTAACCTGAGATTCTACAAAAGCCTCAAGTCTGATATATTTCCTCTCCAAAAGGTAAAAAATCCTTCATCACCTTCAGGCAGCGAGCAATAAGGAGCCCGCTGTGCCTAATCCTATTTCGCCAATCTAGTAATGAGAATATACTACCTTCAGGTTAAAAAAGAAATCAAGTCTGGTGTATCCTCTCGAAATGTAAAGCGCCTTCACCACCTCCTTCAGGTAGCACGTAAAGAAGCCGCTCAGCCTTCTCCCATCTCGACAAACTAATTTTCAACTAGATATAAAAACAGACAACCTTCGAGGATCAAGACTGGTGTGTTTTGTTGCAAGATACAGGACGCCTTCATCACTTCCTTCAGATAACAAGTAAAGAACCCGCTGAATCTCCTCCCATTTCGCCTACACATTTTTATCTAGTAATGAAAAAACAGACAACCTTCAAATTGCAAAAAAAAAAAAAAAAAAAAAAGCGTTTCAAGTCTGCTGTGTTTCGTCGCAAGGTGCATGACGTCTTCATCACCTCCTTCAGGCAGCCAAGTAAGGAACCCAATGAAACTTCTCTCATTTCGCTAAGCCAATTTTTACCTACTAATGAAAATACAGGCAACATTCAGATCACGAAAAAAAAAAAAAAAATCCATCAAGCGTGTTTCGTATCGAGATGCAGGGCGCCTCTACACAACCTCCTGCAGACAGCAAGTAAGGAACCAGCTGAGCCTCCTCCCCATTAAGATGGTGGATCGTCGCCATTCATCCAGTCCCGCATTGTCTTCCATTTGTCAGCAAGTTGTAACGATAAATTGCCTCGAACCATTATTTTACAACACGCTGCCTTTATGGGTTAGGGCGACCGAGTGGAAGGCAGGGCAAGGGCAGTGCACGGGGAGGAGGGAGGGAGGAAGATGAGTTACGGCGGGAAAGTGCGATGGAGGGCAAAGGAGGAAGGGAACTGTGAAGGTAGGTGATAAGGAGGTGAAGGTGAAGCAGTGCAAGGGAAAAATAAAGAGAAAAGAAGTGAGAGGGAAAAGTTTAAAAAGGAAAATTAAGTGGGAAGGATGAAAGGAAAAGTTTTAAAAAAGAGAATAGAGAGTGAAGGGGAGGAAAGGAGTTCTTAAACAAAATAAATAAAGGGAAGACGGTAAAGGAATAGGAAGAAAAACTAAAAGAAAAGATGGAGTGAAGGAGATGCAGAAGTGGAAGAAAAAGTAAAGAAAGAGAAAAGCGTAGGAGGGGAAGAAAGTGGGAGGAAAAAAAGAAGAGGTGAAGGTGAAGGAATGAAAGGAAAGAGGTAAAAGGCGAAATGAGATGAAGGGGAAGGGGTGGAAGAAGAAAAAGTCAAAAAAAAAAAAGAAAGAAAGAAAAAAAGAGTGACGATGAAGGAGGGGAAGGAATGAACGGAACAGATAGAGTGAGGGGAGAGATGGAGGTCGGTGGTAAGAAAACAAAAAAAAATAAATAAATAAAATAAAACAACAAAATAAAGAGAGACGTTAAGAGGAAAAGATGAAAAATAAGAGAATTATATCTAGAAAGAAAACGATAGGAAGACTACAGAGAACTAGAAAAAATACACGTTATGACTTGACACCAATACGAGATCACAAACTACCAAAATTAAGAGAGAGAGAGAGAGAGAGAGAGAGAGAGAGAGAGAGAGAGAGAGAGAGAGAGAGAGAGAGAGAGAGAGAGAGAGAGAGAGAGAAAGAGAGAGAGAGAGAGCGCTACCTCTTCCACTGCAAAACTACCGTGAGCCAGAATTGAACCCAGAGCCATCAGGACGCGACAGCACTGCACCAAAGAGCCACACTGGTTAAGTTCAAGGAGAGGAAAGGAGGCGAGGAACTAAGTGGAGACAGACAATGGATTAAGGAGGCGGACGACAGAGGAAAAGAGAGAGGAAAGAGGAGGAGCGAAGAGGAGCTAAATTAAAAGGAAGAAAATGTAGGAGAAAACGAGACAGAGCAAGATTAAGAAGGTGTGAGGAAGCAGAATAAAATGAGAGTAAAGAAAGAGACAAAAACTAAAGAATAATGGAATAAGACTAAGTAGAGGAGGAGGAGGAGAGGAAAGAGTAAAGATAAGTACCTAAAAAAAGTGAGGGAAAAAACAGAAGACAAGGCGGATATGAAGGGGAGGGGTAAGGGAAAGAAGAAAATACCTCAGAGAGAATAAAGAAAAAGTAGAAGAGAAGGCGGAGGTGAAGGAAAGGAGTAAAGAAAAGGAGAAGCACTGAAGAAAAATGAAAACAAAGTAGGTGGAGATATCAGAGAAAGAAAGGGAGAAACATTTAAAAATAAAGAAAAGAAGGTGGAGATAAAGAAGCAAGAAAAGGAGAAGCACTTAAGAAAAATGAAAACAAAGTCGTGACGATAAAAGAGAAAAAGGGAGAAAACTTAATAAAACTGTAAAAAAGAGGTAAAGGAGAAAATGAATGGAAAAAAAAATAGATCAAGAAAGAAAACAAGAAACAATAGAAAAAAGAGATAAAGGAGAAAGAACAAAGAAAAAAAGACCTCAGAAAAAAATAAAGAATGGGTATAAAAAGACAGAAATGAGAAAGAAAACGAGAGCTGAGAAGGAAAAAATGGGAGATAAAGAACAAAAAACAAGAAACAGTGGAAATAATAAAAGATAAAGAGTAAAGAAGAGAATAAGGAGAAAAAAAATACAGAAAAACGACCTGAGAAAGAAGGTAAAGAAGTGGCATATATAGGTAGAGACGAGGAGGAAAGAAAGAGAGAGAGAGGGGAGAGAGGGAGAGAGGGAGAGATGAGGAGAAAGGGAGGCCATGGGAACCGGATACATGGCACTGCTGGTTCTTGCCATTCATTAGAGCAATTAACCTGATTTACAGAGTTGCATTTTAATGTATGAACTCTATTTGCCGTGCTGCGCTTTTGGTTCAATTAATATGACGCGCGTGTGGTGTGTACGTGTGTATGCGTATGTGTGTGTGTATGAGTGCGTGTAATGTTTGCATGATATGAAACACGTGCATGTGATTCAGGATTGATGGCTCGACATGGAAGTGGATAGATAGCTTGAGACTGATTGATAGATAGATGCAAATGATAGGCAAATGTAGAAGGTCGATAGATAAACTAATTGGATGGTCACGGTCAGGTAGCGCATACGTAATGAATTAAAATATACGTGATGTGGACATACTAAAGGTGAGTGAAGTAATGATGGAATTTATTGATTGATTGACTTGCTGGCTGATTAATTAATACATACATAACAAGAGTGGGTTGAAACAGATAATAAACAATTGACTGACTGACTGACTGGCCTGATTAACTGATACACACCCAACAAAAGTGAATGAAATAGATAATGATATGTACGTAAATTAATTAAATGACTAACTGACTGATTAATTGATACACACATAACAAGGTAAGTGAAATAAAAAAAATAACTGACTTACTGACTGACTGATTGATGCACACACAACGAAAGTGAGTGCACCGGATAATGAAAAGTGCATAAATTGACTGATTAAATGACTGAGTGACTGATTGATTGGCTGACTAATAAAGGGGAGCGTATGATGATAATTATGAAGGTGTACAGAGGAGCAATTGATATTAATTCGTGTATGTAGAAGTGAATAAAAAGTGAAGAAGAAGAAGAAGAAGAAGAAGAAGAAGAAGAAGAAGAAGAAGAAGAAGAAGAAGAAGAAGAAGAAGGAAGAAAGAAGAAAGAAGAAGAAAAGAAGAAGAAGAAGGAGAAAGAAAAAGGAAAAAAGGAAGAAGAAAGAAAAAAGAAAGCAAAGGATGAAGAATTAAGAATGAAAGAAATAAATATAGCTTTTTCCTTACATCTCTCCTAAATAAAAATAATATTGCTGACACTCAGAGAGAGAGAGAGAGAGAGAGAGAGAGAGAGAGAGAGAGAGAGAGAGAGAGAGAGAGAGAGAGAGAGAGAGAGAGAGAGAGAGAGAGAGAGAGAGAGAGAGAGAGAGAGAGAGAGAGAGAATTTCAATGCACTAAAAGAAAATGAAAAAAAAAATTCACCACTACTGTGATTGATTACTTGCACCGTTGTCTTGCACCTCGAAAAAATTGCAAAAAACCTTCACAAAAATTCTCCGGCTGTCAATGTAACGGCAGCGAAGGGAATGAAGTTGAGAAAGGTAGTTAAAAGTTGGATGCTTCTGACACACGGAAGCTCACACACACCTGCTTTACCTGGCGCGGCTTTGGACAGGTGTGTAATTTGTGCCCTGAGCTCTGGGAATTTTCACGTCTTTTCGCTAACTGGCGTTCACTTCAGGAAAAGATGAATAAAAAAAAGAGAGGAGAGAAAAAGAAAAAAAGAAGTGTGAACGTGGGTAACACAAAATAAAGCGAGTGGATAAAGGGTTTTCTTTCACGTCTGTCCGCTACAATGCGTCGGGAGAGGGAAAATGTGTGTGAACGTGGATGACAGGAAAAAAGTGTGAGAACGTGGGTGAGAGGAAAAAAGTCTGTGAACATGGATGAGAGGAAAAAGTGTAAACGTGGATGGGAGAAAAGTGTGAACGTGAATGAGGGAAAAAAAATATGTGTGAACGTGAATGAAAGGGAAAAAAAATGACAGTGAATATGAATGAAAGGGAGGAAAAAATGTGTGAGAGAAATAAAAGTGTGTGAACGTGGATGGGAGAAAAAAAATAAGAACGTGGATGAGAAGGACAAAAAAACATCAATGATTCTAATTTACTTCAACTTTAATAAGAACGTGATTTTGGACAAGAGAATTAAATTTTGAGCAGGAAGACAATTTTGGATAAAGGAAAGCACCTTTTGTGAACCAACTCAATCTGGGTAAGAACGTCATTTTAGGTGATCGAACGTAACTCTATAAGAACGTAATTTTGGATGATGGAGCGTTACTTTATGTCAAGGAACTTAAAGCAGGATAAAAGATAATTCTGGGTGAGTGGACTTTTGTGTGAATCACTTAATTTTATGGCCAGAGAAACTGATTGGGTTAACTTTTCAGTGACTGCCAATGAGATAAATGAAGCTGTGTACACTGAAATTAAATCAGGTAAATGAATTTCCGGATGAGTGAAAAGATGTCCAGGCAGATGACAACGTTCAGGTGACCATGACCAGCACACCTGTAATTATGCATTCACACGTGTCATTTCCTCAAGCAAATATATATAAGTTTTTTTTTTTTTATTTCCACGAGTCAACTTTCCAGACTTTCCAGTAATTTTTCACTCGTTTTCAATACACTATTAATTATTTTCATCAATCAGTGTCATTTTTTTAAATCACTATTTTGAACTGTTTAAACTTCTCTCACCACTAAATGAGTCACTAGTTTTCATTGTTTCCACCTTCACTGACGCCATTCATTTCCCTCACTTCCTGTAATCTTCTCTTACTTCCAGATTCACTCACTGTTAATCATTTTCACCAATCAATTTCACTTTATTAATCAGTTTTTACTTTATTTTCACTTTCGCTCACTAGAATCAACACTCACTAATTCACTGTCGCTAATTTTTACTTTCACTTGTTTTTTTAAACTGATGTCACTGATCCCTATGTTTTCCCTACTAACTACCCATCATGTCATAATCACGTTCACACACTTAATTCACCCCAACTTTCACACTCGTTCCAAAAAAAATTAACTCTCTCTCTCTCTCTCTCTCTATCTCTCTCTCCTCTCTCTCTCTCTCTCTCTCTCTCTCTCTCTCTCTCTCTCTCTCTCCTCTCTCTCTCTCTCTCTCTCTCTCTCAGCCACTTTACAAATCCCATTCGATCTAACGCGCCAAAGTTTAGGGAGTTTGGCGTCATTTGCAATTCGGAAAAGAAGCAAGAGATTTGAGCGAGTGGATTTTGGCATCACACTGTGGGATCCAAACACCCTTGTGGGGGCCATCAGCTGCGGGGAGGAGTGTCAAAATTAGCCAAATCACCCTTTATCCCTTTAGCGAGAGGGAGAGGGGAAAGGGAGCTGTAGGGGAACGGAAGGGAGAATAAAGGGGATGATTGGTAAGGAAGGGAAGGAGGGAGTGAGGGAAGGGAAGATAGAGCGAGATAGAGAGAGTGAGAGTAGAGCAGTGCGAATGAGGGTAGTGAAACACACACAGCATGAGATAACAAGGAATGGAAACATAAAAGGGGAAAAAGAGGGAATGGAGAAGAGGGGAGAAACAGAGAGAGGATGGGTAAGAGAGGTGCAGAGGGATGGAGAAAGAGAGCAGGATGGGAGACATGGATGAGGGGAAGTGAAAAGAAGAGGGGAAGTGAAGGGAAAAGTAAGAGAAAGAGAAGAGAGTGAGCAAATGAGGAGGAGAAACTAAAGGGAAAGTGAGGGAGATGAACCGAGACGAGAGAGAGAGAGAGAGAGAGAGAGAGAGACGAGAGAGAGAGAGAGAGAGAGAGAGAGGGAGAGAGAGAGAGAGAGAGAGAGAGAGAGAGAGAGAGAGAGAGAGAGAGAGAGAGAGAGAGTTGGGCAAAGGAGAAAAGTAATGAAGAAAGGGGAGAGAAAATATGGCGAGAGAAAGAGAGAGAGTGAGAGGAAGTGAGGAGGAGAGAAAGAGAAGAGAAAGTAAGGGGAAAGAATGACGGGAAATGAGTAGAAGTCACAAGAAGAATAAGAGGAAATGAGGGGAGAGAATGACAAGGAAGGGGAAAAAGTGAGGAAGTGAGGGAAGACAGTGACGGAAACTATGAAAGAGTAAGAAGTGAAGCAATAGGGAGTGGGAGCAGGTGAGGGGGAACTTGTGAGAGGAGGCTTAGGAGGGGGATGAGGGGAGTGCATTCGTCTCATCCGGCCACACAGAGTTGATGGCAAGGGGAGATAATGCCATAAATAAAGGAAGTCGTGCTCTCTCTCTCTCTCTCTCTCTCTCTCTCTCTCTCTCTCTCTCTCTCTCTCCTCTCTCTCTCTCTCTCTCTCTCTCTCTCTCCTTACTTTATCTCCCCTCTGGATCACTGTCCCATCTGTCCTTGTTCTCTGGTTACCCCCTCACTCTCACTCTCACTCCTCCAGCAGCAATATCACCTCCCCTCTCAACCGCCCTCCCCCCTCACTCCCTCACTCCCTCACTCGCTCATTTCTCTCCCCTCAAATTTTCTCCATTACGTTATTCTTATATTTATTGGGGGTTATTTTTCCCTCTACCTAATTGCTGCTCCCTGACCCCTCTCCCCTCTTCTTCTGCCCCCTGCTTCTGCTTCTTCTGTTGTGTAAGTGTGTGTTCCTTTGTTTGTTTAACGGAGGGTGGGTGTACGTGTCCTAGTTTACTTGCTTCTCTTTCTCCTCTTTCTCCTCTTCCATCTCCTTCTCCTTGTCCTGTTTCTTCATCTTCGTTTTTATCTTGTGTACATTTGTCTCTGTGTGGGTGTGTGTGTGTGTGTGTGTGTGTGTGTGTGTGTGTGTGTGTGTGTGTGTGTGTGTTGTGTGTGTGTGTGTGTGTGTGTGTGTGTGTGTGTGTGTGTGTGTGTGTGTGTGTGTGCGTGTGTGTGTGTGTGTGTTTCCATTTTCTTGCATGTATATTTGTTCATTTAGTTCCTGCACTTTCTACCTCCTGTTCTATTATTCTCTTTTTCCTTTCTCTCTCTCTCTCTCTCCTCTCTCTCTCTCTCTCCTCTCTCTCTCTCTCTCTCTCTCTCTCTCTCTCTCTCTCTCTCTCTCTCTCTCTCTCTCTCTCTCTCTCTCTGCTTTAGTCCTACCACCAGTGCTCTCCTTAACGAGTATTTACACCTGCGTCACCTGCCTTACCTCTTCCTGCCTTCCTCGCTTTGCTCTCCTCCCTCTCGACCTCTCTCAGCCTTCCTTTACTAACTTTACCTCTCCCTGTCTCTGTACCTCACCCTGCCTCTCTTGCATCCCAGTTTCTCTAAGCCTTGTTCTCCATGCCAACCCTGTCAAATATCCCCCTTTCCTTACTTCCCCTGCCTCTCTCATTCCTCTCCTGCCTTTGTAAATCCAGTATCGATGTAACTATCAGCCCTGTCTGTCCCTTCATCCTCCCCCTGCTGAGTCTCTCCTATCCCTTGTCCCCTGTCATTTTTCCCTTGCCTTTTTTCCAGCCGCCAGGATCTTATCAGGCCAGACCAACATGCGTGTTCCTCTCCCTCACTCTGAGTTAATGGGAAGGGTCAGTCATTTGCTGTTTCACCGAAGCCTCTTGTTGCCTCTTCTGAGGGATCCCAGTGGTTCAAAGTTAAGTCTCCAATCCGCCTACTACTCTTCGTGATCCTTATTGAGTCTTACCGATACCTGGTGTTTCTCTCCTGATTCTTAGTATATACACCTGGTTGTGTCCCTGGTGTGTGTTGGTTACTGATTCCTCAATGTTAATGTTTGCCGTTGTCTTTTTTCATGATGATTTGCTTCGGTGTTTGTTTTGTTGGATGATTGTATGTACAGTGGGTTCTGGTGTGGCTGTGTGATGTATTATGGTCGTCTAGTTCTGGTGTGATGTCTGATTCATGTTGTCTTCTGTTTGATGTCCACTGTTTGATGTACCTCCTGTTTGTCTTCTGTTTGATGTCCACTGTTTGATGTACCTCCTGTTTGTCTTCTGTTCGATGTCCACTTATTGATGTATCTCCTGTTTTTCTTCTGTTTGATATCCACTTATTGATGTACCTCCTGTTTTTCTTCTGTTTGATATCCACTGTTTGATGTACCCTCCTGTTTTTCTTCTGTTTGATGTCCACTAATTGATGTACCTCCTGTTTTCCTTCTGTTTATGTCCACTGTTTGATGTACCTCCTGTTTGTCTTCTGTTTGATATCCACAGTGATGTACCTCCTGTTAGTCTTTTGTTTAATACTCACTTCCCCTTGTCTCCTTTTTCATGCTTGTTTTACGATTTCCACAGTATGATATTAAGTATTTGATGTCTGATTTCAGTTATCTGTTATTTTATTTCTATTCTTCTATGTCTAATTTTCCTTCATCTATTGCTTCATGTCTACTTCCTGATGTCTAATATAATTTATGTCTAGTGTTTCATATCTGATGTCTGTCTGTTACTTTCTGCTTGATACTTGACGTTTAATGTTTCCTGTTTACTGTCTATGTCTGAATCCTGCTGTTTTCCCTCTGATGTCTCCTTCCTGATGTCTATTGATGATCTGTACTGCTTTATGGCTGATTTCCTTATTGCCTTCTCCTTGATGTCTAACGTTTGATGTTTACTGCTTAACCCTTTCACTGCTACAGTCGTCTTTTGGTAACATTCAGTGCAGTATACAAAATGTTGTTTGAATGGACAGATAGTTTTTTTTTTTTTTTTTATTGTATCATCTAGGTTACAAAATTAATTAACGTGTTTTAGTACAAGAAATAAGTGTCTGAAGAGTTGAAGGGGATTATGGGAAAAGCCCGAGCACCAGCATGATGTCTAATTACTGATGTCTATAGTTTAAATTATGTCTAATGTCTGATTCCTGACGTCTTCCATTTGATGTCTGGTTCCTGATGTTTACTGCTTGATATCTAATTAGTATCTCCTCGTCTTGGTACGTGATTTCTCTCTGTCACCATGAAGCTTATATACTTCTCTTTCATTTGTTTTTGCTCCCTTCTTCCTTCCTTCATTCATTCATTTATGTCACTTGTATCTCCATTAGCATTTCTTATTTTCTTTTGCCTTTCATCACCTCTCATTTTTTCCTCCTATCCCTTCGTCATTTTTCTCTCCTAATTTTGTATCATTCACATACTTTTACGGTTTTTTCCCTCTCCAAACTTTCCTTCAACTTTTTTCTCGAGTTTTTCCCTTCTTTATTATAATCTTTGTGTCACTTCTTTCTCTCTCTCTCTCTCTTTCTGTGTCACATTAGTATTCATCAAGTCTTCCTTTTGTTACTTCAATTCCTGTTCGTCTATGCCTTTTTTTCTCAAAGACACGATGTTCTTTTGTTTGTTCAAGTCTTTGTTGTCTTTGTTCTTTATTTGTGTTGTTTGTTGTCGTTCTTCCTATTGTTGTTATTGTTATTGTTGTTGTTATTGTTGATGTTCTCTATTGCAGGTCCTTTTTTCAATGAGACGATCTCTCTCTCTCTCTCTCTCTCTCTCTCTCTCTCTCTCTCTCTCTCTCTCTCTCTCTCTCTCTCTCTCTGCTATTTTTCGTCTCATGTCTTTCTCCTCTCATTCAACGTACATCCATGTCTCACAAATCTCTTTTCTTCATCCCCTTCTCTCTTTCTTCTTCCCCTTTATTTTCCTCTTCTCCCCTTCTCTTTTTACCCCTCTTCCATGTTCTGTGTCTCGTACTGTTTCTATTCTTTTTATCTTTTATCCCCTCTCTCTCTAACTCCTGGTTTCACTGTTGGCTAGTGTGTGTGTGTGTGTGTGTGTGTGTGTGTGTGTGTGTGTGTGTGTGTGTGTGTGTGTGTGTGTGTGTGTGTGTGTGTGTGTGTGTGTGTGTGTGTGTGTGTGTGTGTGTGTGTGTGTGTGTCGTGTAATTCTTTATTAAGGTCAATGACTTTGTTAGAACATTTTTTTCTTTTGTTTCACACCATTTGTTTAAAGGGTTGTGTGCGTGTCTCTGTGAGAGAGAGAGAGAGAGAGAGAGAGAGAGAGAGAGAGAGAGAGAGAGAGAGAGAGAGAGAGAGAGAGAGAGAGAGAGAGAGAGAGAGATGAAGTGACCGTGTTTGTTCCTCACTTTTCCCACACCAGAAAGTATTTTTATAATAAAATTAAACTGTTCCACTCCACGCCCTGAATGGCTCAAAGTTTAATTTTGCTTACACACTTTTCTACCAACCCACGAGTGAATCTATCTACCAGTCTATCTATCCGTCTATCTATCTATTTATTTATTTATCTATCTATACGGTTTTATCTGCCAAACTTCACCCACGGCTTAGAGTAAAAGTTTATTTATAGCACCAAGTTGAGACACAATGAAACTCTATTTTCTATTCCTTTTACTTCAGTTCCCCCACGCAGTACTTTTCCCTTCGTCCTTGTCCTCGTTTTCTTTCAGTTTATGGGGTAAGTTTGTGTTGTTGTTATATCCCCATGTTTTATTTTCTTGCAGGTCTGGTGCGTCTCTCTCTCTCTCTCTCTCTCTCTCTCTCTCTCTCTCTCTCTCTCTCTCTCTCTCTCTCTCTCTCTCTCTCTCTCTCTCTCTCTCTCTCTCTCTCTCTGCTACCAACTATTCTCTTTTATTTCCTTCCTCCCTCCCACCCATCCACCACCCAACCTCAAATCCTTCACTCCCTTCCTTCCCTCCCTTCCTTCCCTCCTTCCTCCCTCCTTCTCTCCTTCCCTCGGTTCCTTCACTAGGAAGAAAAATATGGCGAGTCCCTCGGTGTGTTTTTCTGTCTCCACGCCGAACACTAGGGAGAAGTAGTGCTCTCTCTCTCTCTCTCTCTCTCTCTCTCTCTCTCTCTCTCTCTCTCTCTCTCTCTCTCTCTCTCTCTATTTTCATATTATTGTCCTTCCTTCTTCATTTTTTTCTTTATTGTATTCATCTTTCCTTCCGTACCTACTTCCTTCCCTCCTTCCTCCATTTATTCATTCATTCATACATTCCCTTTGCATACGCGCTTCTCTATACTCTCTCTCTCTCTCTCTCTCTCTCTCTCTCTCTCTCTCTCTCTCTCTCTCTCTCTCTCTCTCTCTCTCTCTCTCTCTTAAACAAAACCCTTACACTTTCCAGCGTCGGCAAACTTTATAATTTACCTGGACGAAAAGAAAGATACACTGTGAGGTAAAATTACAGGTCTTGATTCATGCTAAATTGCCTTAAAACATTTTTCTAACCCTTTTTCAAGACGTGGCGGAGAAGCGAGCAGTAAGTCACGCTACATTTCTTCGTATTTCTTAGTCTGCAACACTTTCTTTTTTCCTTCTCTCTCTCTCTCTCTCTCTCTCTCTCTCTCTCTCTCTCTCTCTCTCTCTCTCTCTCTCTCTCTCTCTCTCTCTCTCTTGCTTAAAGTCGGTGAATCCTGCCCCAGATGACCTTTACTAATTTTTAGGATTTTAAATATGTGAGGATGAATGAATCTGGTGAGCTACGTGATGTTTTACCTGTTCAGTATTAGACGAGCCGTTCAAGTGTTCCAGTAAAGCTCATGTTCCACAGAAATTCAAGACTTGTAAACATAGTAATAATAATAATAATAATAATAATAATAATAATAATAATAATAATAATAATAATAATAATAATAATAATAATAATAAAAACATTAAATATTTTGAGGGGGTGACGTCTAAATATGGATACATATCGTAGCATTCATAAATAAATGAGTCTTTTTTTCTGTACTTTTAAGGAGAAATCGGAGGAAAGTGTGGTCCATCTTAATTTAAAAGGAAAGTTTGGGTGAATTCCACACCAATGACAGTGTTCAAGTGTTCGGATAAAGTAGATAGTCAACAGAAACTTGGAACCAGAAAAGAGGAACAGACTTAACTTTTTTAGGTGACTTTTCTAAATAAAGATAAATATTTATACACAAACTGCATACATATCGTAGCCTTCGTAAATGCGCCTTTATTTCCTAGACTTTTGGGGGGAAATTGGGAGAAAAAATTTCATTCTTCTTAATCTAAAAGGAAATTTAAGGTGAACTCCACACCACTCACAATGTTCAAATAAACAGATTCCACAAAAAAAAAAAAAATCAAAACTTGTAACGAAAATAGACTTAACATTTTGAGGTGACTTGTCTATATATGGATACATATTCATAAACAAACTGGATACATATTGTAACTTTCACAAAACAAACTAGGTCATTTTTTCTTTTTTGGGAGGATCAGAGAAAAGCTGAAGTGAATTCCACACCACTCCCGCCCTGCACATGACAAAGGCAAGTAGAGCAGCAAATGCAACACGTGAAGAAAAATTCACCTAGGCAAAAAATCCAGAAAACGCCGCAAAAAAATCGGATATTTTTTTTCGTGAAAGTTATGATATGCGTTATAAAATTGATATGACTGATGTGATAATTTGCTCTCCGAATTGAACTAAGGCAACTCACCTACACTGAAAAAAGATAAATAAACAAGCAAACAAAAATAAATTTAATAAATAAGATGAAATAAAAAGCAAGAAAAAGAAAAGAAAGAAAAGGTGTGTAAAACGTTTTCCAATACCTTTAAAAACTTCTTGTCTTCCCATCACAGTAACAAACATCGACAATTTTCACGAGGGAAAGATCAACACAGTACGTAAATTACTGTGAAGAGCACGTGGAAAAAATACTCAGTTAAAAAATTAATGCAGTGGGATGCACCTTCATTCAAAGGTATAACAAAAATGCTTCTATTCCACAGAGCACCAATAGTAGTAGTAGTAGTAGTAGTAGTAGTAGTAGTAGCTATAATAATAATAATAATAATAATAATAATAATAATAATAAAAATAATAATAATAACAATAATAATAATAACAATAATAATAATAATAATGATAATAATAATAATAATAAATAATAATAATAATAATAATAATAATAATAATAATAATAATAACAATAATAATAATAATCACCACCACAATCACCACCAACACCAACAACAACAATAACAACAATAACATCACAAACAACGAGAAGAAGAAGAAGAAGAAGAAGAAGAAGAAGAAGAAGAAGAAGAGCAATAGTAATACACTACAATCGTGTTAGAAAGAGAGAGAGAGAGAGAGAGAGAGAGAGAGAGAGAGAGAGAGAGAGAGAGAGAGAGAGAGAGAGAGAGATAGAGAGATAACACACGGCATGAATAGTTTGTACACAGCACGGAGGAAATACTGAATTGATAAAAATGAGTATATAGAGAGAAGTATTTTCATTCAGAAGTCAGAAGCTGCCTCTCTTCCACAACAAAATAACATAATTCAACAGTGTTCACGTGGGACGAATTAATACAAACACATAAATGGATTACAAAGGTATATAGCACGGAGAAAATGCTGAATTAATAAAAATATGTGGATAGGGAGACGTATCTACGTTTAAAAGAATATAAAATCCCTCCTCCCATGACATTTATTTTACATCCCAACAGTGTTTATGGAAAGGAAAATTAATACAATATACAGAATGGTTGTGTATACCGAGTTATATTTTGTAGCTACACTTTTAAAAGCAAACTAAATTTAACTTCCATCTGCTGACACTTTCAATGCATTAAAAAGAATTGAATATGAATAAGTAAATAAAAGTGAAGAAGATTAATCTACCAGAAAAAAAAAAAAAAGGGTAATTGCAATAACACACGAACGAAGGTGGAAAAAAATTGTTCGCTTTTTAGGTGGAAACACAAGTACATTAATTCAGAATTACGTCTACCTGAGCAATTTACTGAAGTATTCCAGATGAGTATACAATTTAATACTGTTTACTGGGTGCCGGTACATTCTTTAATCAGCAGAAGTGTACAATCGCCGACCTACGCTGTGCATCATTTACGTCCATGATCTTCCGCTACGTGTGTGCCGGTACATTCTTTAATCAGCAGGAGTGTGCAATCGCCGACCTACGCTGTGCATCATTTACGTTCAGCACATGATCTTCCGCTACGTGTGTGCCGGTACATTCTTTTAATCAGCAGGCATCGTACACTCGCGGGCCTTCGCAGTGCATCATTCACGTCCAGTACATGATTTAAGTAAGATCATTTGCTACGTGTGTCATTTCACTCTCGCATTCCTGGGTGTAG
>NC_087180.1:10741614-10744114 GCF_035594125.1 Scylla paramamosain
AGAAAAAAACTTTCACAGCCTTAAGAAAGGTAGGAAAAGCCTCATATTCTCCAGAAAAGACAGGAAAATTTCACATTCAGAAAAAAACAAGGAAAAAAGGTTCACATCCAGTAAAAAGAGGAAAAAGGCTCGCATCCTTAATAAAGAGCAGAAAAAGTTCATTCTTCAGAAATTTCAGGAAAAATTCACAATTTTCTGAAATTTCAGGAAAAGTTCACAATCTTCAGAAATTTTTAGGAAAAGTTCACATTCTTCATAAATTTTTAAATGTTCATTCTTCAGAAATTTCAGGAAGAGTTTACATTCTTCAGAAATTTCAGAAAAGTTCTAAATCTTCAGAAATTTCAGGAAAAGTTCACATTTTTCAGAAATTTCAGGAAAAGTTCATTCTTCAGAAATAAAGAAAAGTTCACAATCTTTAGAAATTTGAGGGAAAAGTTACACTACAGAAATTTTTAAAAATTCACAATCTTCAGAAATTTCAGGAAAAGTTCACATCCTTCAGAAATTAAGAAAAGTTCACAATCTTCAGAAATTTCAGGAAAGTTCACAATCTTCAGAAATTTCAGGAAAAGTTCTCAATTCTTCATCAATTTCACGAAAAGTTCCAGAAACATCCAGAAAGTCAGGAAAAGGTTCACATCCAGAAAAAATCAGGAAGAAATGTTTCACATTCTCCCTTTATTGCCATATAAACAGAATTGACTCCCTTTCCTTCAACTTTTTCCTCCCTCACAACTTCCACTTGAATTGATACGCAGGTAACGTTTCTTCCTTCCTCCTTCGCCTCTTCTATCCTCCTTCCCTCCCTTCTTTCTAATCCTACCCTCTCCCTTCTTTCTTCCCTCCTCTATCCCCTTCTTTTAGTCTTACATCTCTCTCTCTCTCTCTCTCTCATCTCTCTCTCTCTCTCTCTCTCTCTCTCTCTCTCTCTCTCTCTCTCTCTCTCTCTCTCTCCTCTCTCTCTCTCTCATCTCTCTCTCTCTCTCTCTCTCTTTCCATATTTTAGTATCCTTCTTCCTTCTTTGCTTTTATCTTTCCTCTTTTTCTATTCTTCTTTTTTCCGCTCCTTCTCTTCTGTTCTATCATCCTGCTTTGTCTTCTTCCTTTCCTCGTTTTCCTGTCCTCATCTGCCTTCCTTTTTCCCTCTTTTGCTACACTTCTTTCGCCGTCTTTTCCATTTTTTCCTGTCTCCCTTCCTCCTTCCCTATTCTCCTCTCCCTTCCTTCCTCCTCCATATTTTTCCTTCTTTGCTTCTATTTCGTATTCGTTCTTCTTTCTTTCCTTTCTTTCCATCTTTCATTATTGCTCTCCTTTCTCTTCCTTTCTTCCCCATGGCTGTTCTTTCACAGTCTTTTTCCCTTCTTTATTTTCCTCTGCCTTCGCCTTTACCATTCTTCCTCTTATCTCCTTGCCGTCACTCCTGCTTCTCCTCCTTTTCTTTGTCCACCACACGCCTCCTATCTCTCTCCATCCTTCCCTCCTTTAAAACCATCCTTTCCATTTCCTTCCTCTCGACACTTCGTCCTTCTCCTCCTCCTCCTCCTCCTCCTCCTCCTCCTCTTTCTCGTATCCTCTTAACTTCCCTACCATTGCTTTTTCTTCTCCGCTCACCCGTTCTTACTTCTTCCTTTCTTTATCCTCTTGTACATCATCTTTTCCTCCTTCCCTGCACGCATCTTGTCTCCTGTATGCCCTTCTCTTATCCATCCTTTTCCAAGCCATTATTCTTCTGTACCTCCTCCCCTGCTCATTATCTCCGTCCATTCTTCCTTCATGTCGCCCCTTCTATCTCTCCATCTTTCTTATGTTACGTCTTCCCTTCACCGCTCCCCTCCTTACTGCCTTTCTTCATCATCGTTCCAGGGGAAGTTAAATCTAGCGTGGGTGTCTTCATTTCGTCAGGCTGTTACGGTCAGCTGTCAACTACCCGGGCGGCGATTCGAGACCTCTCTGTGGCTACCAGTATGTTTATTTCTCCAGGGATCACTCGGGCGAGGAGGAACAAAGGGTAAGACACAGGACTCGGGTTGAAGGTGAGGTAGGAAAGGCCGCGGACTGACTGGCTGGCTGGTTTGTGGCTTCTGACAGGAATAAATCGTGCAAGCCAAGTCTTTTTCAGGTACGGTGATGGTCAATAGTCACGTAACGTACCGCAGACGATGCCACTGTTTCGCTGTCTCAATCTGCCTTGAATCTACTGGGTTTTGTAAGACTGGCAGGAAATCAAGGGAGTTTTAGAGATGAAAAAAGAAATAAATAAATCGTAAAACGCAAGTCTTTTCCAGGTACAGTGGGATCAGTAGAGACGTAACGCATTATAGATAATGCTTGGAAATATACCGCGTTTTGTAAGACTATCAGAAAGTCAAAGGACTCTCTGAGAGGAAAAAATAAAAACAATGAAGTAAAGTGAGTGCATAAGGTAAACTGGCTTTTTAAAACAATATACAAGTAAGGTTCCAGGTAAGCTTGCTCTGTACAGGTGACAGTCAATAAC
>NC_087180.1:10746614-10754114 GCF_035594125.1 Scylla paramamosain
GGCGGGGAACAAAGAATGAAGAAGAGGAATACTGGAAAAATAGAAGGGCAGGGAGGAGAGACTGAGGACGAAGAACATATAAGGAGAGCAGAAAGGAGAGGAGGAAGAAAATAATGAAGAGAAGAAGAGAGTCAAGAATATAAGAACGAAAAATTCGAAGGAAAAACAAGATAAGGACATGTTTGATGAAAGCAAGAGGCGAGGTGTCGGAAGGAGCTCCAAAACAAGCGAGGGAAAGCCTTGCACGAGTATAAGCAGCTTTTCCCACTCCATTATTAAAAGGAATGAAGACGTTCCCTTGACGCTGGTGGCAAAGCTGAAACCCCACGGCAAACTTCTCCAAGGACACAACTACTGGAACTAAGGAAGGTGATCTTTGCCAGGTACGAGACGGATTTTCGGAAACTGGAAAAGCATTTTTTGGAAACTGACAGGAAGCTAATTTTCAAGCACAAGATTACTGGAGTTTAAAATTTAATAGAACTGGAGCTAATTACGATCTCTGGCAAGTACAAGACAGGTGCTGGAAATTGGGAGACCATTTGTAGAAACTGGCACTACGACTTCAGGACATAAAACTGTCACAGGAACGAAGGATGATCTTTCAATTGTATTTATTTATTTATTTGTTTATCTTTTTTTTTATATACGACAATGAGTCCGTCCAGGGAAAAAAAAAATTTATAATATCGTTCCCCCAAAAAACCTAGAGCTGAAAAATTAAGAGTTGGACAATTTGATTTATGAAATGTCTTGATACTCCTCTTTGGAAACAGTTCAAGTCGCAGGGAGGAGGGATAACGTAAACAAGAATTTTAAAATCTACCAGTGAAGTGAATGGAAGAGCAAAGGTGATCATTAACTCTTGCATTAGTGAAATGAAGTACCGGGGTAAGCATTTCTGGAATCAGACAGGAGGATGATTTGAAAAGCACAAACATTTACCGGAGTTTAAAGGCCAAAAAACTGGAGCCTAGACAACAATTTGAGGAATGTGGCGGACAATTACAAAAGACGAAACCATTACAGCACCATGGGGAAAAAGTAAACACAAAACAAAACAAAAAAAACATGAATACTTGTGCCCCGACAAACACGCGCTGCAACAGAGCATACAATGGAGCGGCAATTAGGAAAGACTCTTTTTCCCTGCACTTATTCTTTTTCCCCCTGACCAAGAGCTGCCTCCGCCTGTGTGGAGGGGAAAAAACAAGGGACATACATTATACTTCAAAGCCATATGGAGTCCAGCGAGCGGCCGTCAGTCAAGGCATGAATTAATCGCTGCATTAAAGTCACTCGTCCTGTAAATTCATCCCGCCTCCGCTTGCGTTCACTCTCCATAAAGGGTCTCTCTCTCTCTCTCTCTCTCTCTCTCTCTCTCTCTCTCTCTCTCTCTCTCTCTCTCTCTCTCTCTCTCTCTCTCTCTCTCTCTCTTGCAACATACACCTTATAACTGACTTCCCGGAACACCACGTGACTTACCAATATATTTTTGAAACTCTATTTACAAAGCCAATTTACCGTGTGTGTGTGTGTGTGTGTGTGTGTGTGTGTGTGTGTGTGTGTGTGTGTATGTGTGTGTGTGTGTGTGTGTGTGTGTGTGTGTGTGTGTGTGTGTGTGTGTGTGTGTGTGTGTGTGTGTGTGTGTGTGTGTGTGTGTGTGTTTTCACCTTTGCTGTCACTTTCAGGTGTGCAGGTTTCCGCTACACACATATGTACCTGCAATTTATAATAATAATACGTGCCTAAAATAGAATATGCCTGCATTTCTTAAGTCACTACACACACACACACACACACACACACACACACACACACACACACACACACACACACACAGACACACACACACACACACACACACACACACACACACACACACACACACACACACACGCACATGACTTGCCCGTACACCTATTTGGTTATTAAAGGAGTTTTTATTCTCTCTCTCTCTCTCTCTCTCTCTCTCTCTCTCTCTCTCTCTCTCTCTCTCTCTCTCTCTCTCTCTCTCTCTCTCTCTCTCTCTCTCTCTCTCTCTCTCTCTCTCTAATCACCCAGGCCTTCACCGTTAATCACAATACAGCGTGGCCAGTAACCCAAGCCGACCTTGAAAAGTCTTTACACAAAAACTATTCAATTCATAAAGTAAGAATCTGTCAGTGGTGCCTCGCGTGCCGGGCTAAGTGGCTTCATCAATTAATCCGCGACTTGATGGCTCCCCTCCGTGTGTGTGTGTGTGCGTGAGTGTGTGTGACGGTGCGTATCCCTCTAGTCTTTGTTGTCCCCGCGCAGTCCACTGACATTTACCCAAGCAACTTTGATGTGGGGATAAGGAAGATAAGCGCCCTGATGTTGGTCTCATGACTTCCCTGTGGCAAGAAACGAGCGCAGCATCGAGACACAATCTTTAATCATCAGATCGCACAAAAGTCTATGAAAATGAGACGGGCGGTCCTTATCAGTGAACGTAAACGACGCCGAGTGATTCAATCTGACTCGACGAAAATTTTATGAAATATGAGAAGAAAATCCAGTAGCGAGCCGGACGTCAAAATGTCCCGCGCGAAGCTATTCATCTCCAGCCGGCGAAGCTTCTGTCGCGTCATGTATTCTCACTGGGAAAGGTCAGAGTGATTTCTTTACTCAAATATTTTGTCGATGACACAAAAACTAGCACTTGTACCAGAATACTTTATCGCGCGTCGGCCAAGCGTCAATACAAGTGCCAATAACTTGATAAACGCTCATCCATCCCGTGCACAGTGTTGTAAAGAGTTCTCACCATATAAAAGTATTCAGCATTTTTTTCTAACTATTGCGAATATAGTTTGCCAATTGTTCAAACATTTCTACACATATTCTCCAAACTGCACAAGCCACTTTTGTTGTGTAATGTAAAGATTTGTAACTGTTCCATATACATTTACCACATAATTCTAACTTTTGCAGATATACTGTCCTAACAACTCTAAATATTATACGATTAATTCACCCCAATAACTATATCATAGAAAAAGTACTAAAAATCAATAAATCGATCAAAACGATAAATCAATATATACTGTGCTAAGATTGTTCTAAACACTCTAAATACATTGAGTACATTCTTGCAACAGTTCTAAACACATCAGGTAAACAGTTCGGATCATACTTGACGTATTCCGTATACTGCTCCAGGTGCATTAAATGTAGAAGGTATTCTGTGCATTTTTTTTTCTTTCTTTTTTTATGTAGGAGGGTCACTGGCCAAGCGTAGCAAAAAATTAAAAGAAAAAAAGGCCCACTGAGGTTCCTGTCCCCAAACAGAGTCAAGAGCGGTCATCAAAAATTAAAGGATAAGTGTCTTGAAACCTCAATACCCCAACTGTATTAAATGTATTACGTTAACAACTCCAGTCATTCTTGAAATATTCTGAAACCTATCCTGACAGTTCTAAGACTGCCCTATAAACGATCCCAAACATTAAACATACGTATACAAAACAAACCCAACCTTTCTTTAAATACTTCGAGAAATATTCCAGCCGTTCTAGAGGTCCACTGTAAACTCTAAATGTATACAATAAACTCTAAAGGTACACTATAAACTCTAAAGGTACACTACAAACTCTAAAGGTACACTATAAAACTCTAAAGGTACACTATAGACTGAAGGCACACAATAAACAATAAAACTTTAAAGGTACACAGTAAGCTTTACAGGTACACAACAAAACTCTATAAACAATTGAAGCAGCTACAAATAAACGTGAATCCGGCGCTGCATAGAGATGGGCGGCGATCTGACCCAGCCAGGACTAGACCAGGAGGCGGATACGAACGTGGATTCAGTACAGAGTCACGGTGTTAAGCCGGATCGAGGGGAATGGATCTCCCGGTGACCTCGAATCCAGCTCACAATTCCACGAGACAGGGAGGTGGTCACGACAGACGCGGCGTGACCTTTGCCTTCCTCCATAAAACATTTCACGTAAATACTTCAACATATGCCGCATGTTTCGCTATATATATATATATATATATATATATATATATATATATATATATATATATATATATATATATATATATATATATATATATATATATATATATATATATGATTGGCATTTCCTGCTAGACGTACGTAAAACTGGTGATGGTGGGTGTGGTAGTCGTAGTGGTGGTGGTGGTGGTGGTGGTGGTAATAGTAGTAGTAGTGGTAGTGTGTTGTTGTTGTTGTTGTTGTTGTTGTTGTTGTTGTTGTTGTTGTTGTTGTTGTTGTTGTTGTTGCTGTTGTTGTTGTTGTCGTTGATGATGATGATGATGATGATGATGATGATGATGATGATGATGATGATGATGAAGATGAAGATGATGATGATGTAATAGTAGTAGTAGTAGTAGTAGTAGTAGTAGTAGTAGTAGTAGTAGTAGTAGTAGTAGTAACAATACATTCTGAACTTGTAAGACAAGGGACCTCATGAAAAGAAAATGAGAACCAATATTTAAAACTCCCACTGGCTAGCTGTACGAGCTCGTATATTGCCTCACCTCATAAAATAAATACACAAAACAACACCAAACAAACCAGCACAGACCCAACAACCCCTGAAAAACCGAGCATCCATAAAACACCAGACCATTAAGACTACACGAACTATACCTGGATTTTTAGCACCTCACCTGGCCTCCCATGAATTAATGATTTAGGAGAGTATAGGCAGACAGGTAGAGAGACCTTCCGGAGCCACCTGAAATTGAATCCCCCTGACGTGCATACAGGCCAGGACAGGGGATCAACCAAAAGCTAGGTTACTGAATAAGCGAAGAGATAAATACCTAATAGTGGACGTGGCTCGCTGCACCTTGAAAAGTGAATGAATGGCAGGGGTGAGCACGCCCTCCTGCCTGGAGCGAGCATCCATCCTACGTGCGCCGCCTCTCCTGCTTGCACGGGGTTTGCTTGCAATTTGAGATTTTCTTCGTATTTGCATTTGATTTAGCCTCGTGTTCCTAAACGCTCCAGGCTTTCATCAGGATACAGATGATTGGTTGTGTTCTCATGATTATTTTTCCTTTACATAGAACTCTTACTTGACTATCACTACAATCATACAAGCATGGGTTCTAGAGGTGTTATTTTATCTATTTTTTTTTTTTCTTATCAGTGATGCAGAATCTTTATTAAGCAATCGCAAGAGTCACGCAAATACTCTCATAGGTGTTTCTCTTCTACTGCTGGTACAAAATCACTGCTAAGCGATCACTACAATAATGAACATCTTCTTCAAAACCATAATAACACTCACTGCGCCCTGCTAAAAAATAATGAGATAAAATGCAGAAATGGGAATACTGCCCTTAATTAACCTTTTCACTGGGATACACGCCAAAGCAATGTATGGAGTCTTTATAAAAACCTACAATAGAAACCAGAATAAAAGAATAGATTTTGCAATTTTTAGCCAGTTCTTTATTTGAAGGTGGCTGTAGAACAAGAAAAGACGTCTCAGAATGGTCAGTGTTTAGGCAAGGATATGGCAAGTAGTAGTGAAAGGGTTGATGTTATGATGTTGATGGTTATGGTATTGATGGTAATATGCTGTCGATGATAAACTAACTCAACTCAGCTAACTGGAGAGCAGCTAAGCATTCTCTTCACAACACAAACATTTACTGAATACGAAAGGTTGCTTCGGGCGGAAATGTGGGAACTTTAATATGTCTGTTTTTCCTCACTATTTCCGTGTCTCTTAAAGTGGTAGTTGTTCTTGCTCTTTTTGTTGTTCTTTTTCTTGAACTTCTCGAGCTATTTCTTTTTGAACTTCTTGAACTTCTTGCATTTCTTCTTGAACTTCTCCTTCTAGTAGTAGTAGTAGTAGTAGTAGTAGTAGTAGTAGTAGTAGTAGTAGTAGTAGTAGTAGTAGTAGTAGTAGTAGTAGTAGTAGTAGTAGTAGTAGTAGTAGTAGTAGTAGTAGAAGGGGTAATAGCAGTAGGCTTATATTTTTGCACCGCTAGGTATTATCATTTCCAGCACTATTTTTACCTCCAGCTTCATAATTTATATACCTTAATTAAGCCCAGCACGCCAGTATATATCCATCCTCATTACGCGGAGCAAACAACCTTGCCCTCGTAAGGCTGTGGTGAAGGTCAAGGACTCCAGCACCACCACCACCATCACCACCACCGCCACCACCACCGCCACCCACTCACTCAAGTGAAAAAGAACGGCGGTAATTGGGCTGCAAAGGCGAGAAAGAATACGTAATCACAAAATCTAAATTGGCAATCAACTGCAGTCCCCCGGCGGCTTTGGCTCCCCAATCACCCGTCTTCCCGCTGCTCCTCCCGTCGTCCCTCCCTCCCGTTCACGTTGGATTGCCCTAAGTGCGCGATTCTGCTCCTTCACGCTTGGTTCTGCGAGCAAACGCGGTTAAAACTGTTTCTTCCACGCTACCTTCCTTCCCTCCGCCCCTAAAAGAGATTCGCGAACAGAATAACAACTGAACATCGCGCTCCCTCCCTTCCATTCTCTCGTTCAGGACTACAAAGGGAAATTTTTGCATCCTTTGAAAGCCAGAATTTCGTCCCTCTTCTCCCTCTTTATAACCCGAGGGAGGAGACGGCGACGTGGGTTCAGCTGGCAGGGGAGGAGGAGGGGATGGCGGGTCAAAGGAGGTCGACGGAAATTGGGGGAGGGGGGGTAAGGGTCGCGGGAATCACAATAATAAGAGACTCCAGGGTGAGGGAGAGTGAGGGCGTAGCGTCAGTGGTAGAGATAAGTCAAGTCAAGGGCTAGGTTTTCTTTTTGGAGGCCAGTTGGGGGCTGGGGGTTAACGAGTCTCAGTTTGTGGAAGGAGAATCAATCGAGTGAGAGAGTGTTTAGGGTGAGGGTGTCGATAGGTGTGCGTGAGGGAGGGTGGTGTGAGGGCGCGAGGGTGAGTTAGTGTAGTGAGGGTCATAGTGCGTTGTAAAATAGCGAATCCTACTCTCTATTCTTCCCAGACAAAACTCATTTTCACCGTCCTCCATTCCACTCCCCACTCCATTCCCTCTCCGCACTCCGTTACTCCCCACTTCTCCCCACCACTCCGCCTCTCTCTTTACCGTTACACTTCGCAGGAGAAAAAATAAAGCTGAATCAGTTTCGGCAAAGCAAACACACACACAGTCGTCCTACTTCATTCCACGCCACTCATTTCCTCCTTCCAAGTCCCCCACTCCAATCCTCCACTCCAATCCCCATGCTTCTCCCCCCAGCAGAGTCTTTAGCGGTACTTCGCGGTAAAATTGCAGCTCAGTTTCTCGAGAATGCCTGCGAGTCGCTTCCTTCCTACTTGCGGCGGAGTTTCCCTTCTCACGGGCGCGGCGGGAGTCTCCAATATTCGGCGCCAGGAGGTATTGAACGCCCCGCGGAAACAAGACAGCTAGCCCTCCTTATTCGCGTTTCCGATATTCGCGGTCATAATGCCTTGATTTTTTGTATCTTGTATCTTGTATCCCCACTTC
>NC_087180.1:10759114-10771614 GCF_035594125.1 Scylla paramamosain
CAAGTACGAGAAGGACAAGGAGAAAGAGGATGAAGATGAAGCCAAAAACAAAAATAATTACCAGGAAGAGGACGAGGAAAACAAAATGGAAGACAAGGGCAAGGAAAGTACGAAGAGGGCGAAGCGAACAAAATGAAAAAATAAGGATGAGAAAATGTACTAAGGGCGAGAAACAAAAGGAAGACAAGGAAGAGGAAAAGTGCATGGCAGAGGAGGACAACGAACAGGAACAGTCCACGATACAAAACGTAACCATAAACCAGACAATACAATAAGGGAAGAATATGTATGAAGAGAGAGCGAGAGGGAGAAAGAGAAAGAGAGAGGGGAGGACCACAATAACTGTAGCATATGTTTAGGCACCATCCCTTTATACCCCTTCCCTCCCTTCCTCGGTCTTAAAAAGGGAGGAAAACACCAAAATCAAGTCGCTCCCTCGCCCAGAAAAAGCAGCGAAGTGAGCGATGAGTAGCGTGGCCCTGCAGCATAAGGGAAGGCAGGGGAAGGTAACTCCCTCGTTCTGGCTACACTGGGGCGCCACCTCAAGGCCTCTCCGGTGCTGGCACATGCAAACACCTCGTCCAGACACCATAAGGGAAGTGTGTCTAGCTGGAGATGGCCACTGGTACACGCTAGCGCACACACACACATACTCACACAAACACACACAGGAATGATCAGGAAAATAAATTAAAGTTGGTTAAATATGCATAGATATGAAAATATGACTATACTCGAGTGTAGCTCAAATACTGTATACATATTATGAGATAGAATATAATTACGTTTGCACACACACACACACACACACACACACACACACACACACACACACACAAACAGTGACTGGCTGAGTTACTATGTATTATACTAAAAATGCTTGATGGAATGGAGTTACTTTGTAATTACGACAATTCTATGTCTGAAAATTCATGCAAAGTCATTAATTTCCTAAGTAGGTATTATGTATTGTTCCTGTTGTTTTCCTTTTCCTTCCGCCATTACGTTCATTTTCAGCTTTCTTCTTGCTTTGCGCGGCTAAATTTCATGCATGGGACCAGAATTCTCATCAGCATTAATTATTCTGATGGGGTTGATATTATTACACTCCGGTCTCCATCACTCTGCTCGTCTGGGTGAATAGCACAGTGAGTAAGACACACGTAACGCTGCACAAAACACCCCAACTACGTGCAGTAAATGCCGCGAACTTATAAATCTGCTACACTTCCGCCGCCTGACGAAGTTCTGACAAATGGCGCAGTCACCCTTTAACCCTTTCACCTTTCAATACTAGAATATTTTTCCCGTAATCACCTTAACTTTTTTAGACACTCGTTTGTGTACTACAGCCTCTTAATGGTTCTGTAGTACGGAGAAGACAAAACTATTCCTTCTTTTCTCAGTGCACGAAAACTCTTTATTTATTTGTTTATCTTATTGATTTATTTATCATCTTTTACAGTGCTCTGAATGTTAACAGCAATAAAAAAGTTCATATCGTCACCCTCATCAACAAACTGCTACAGAACTCCTAAGTTAGATGCAGTGATGCCATGTCCCAGATAAGAATGTCCTAAAATTCTCATAATATTTCTATTTGAAAGGTTAAAATAACTTCTTTCACGGATAAAAAAAAAATGCTTGTTTGTGAAGGTGAAGATATGAAAACGTGTATTAATATTGTCACTCATAAATAATTAACTGCCTAAGTAAATTTTCCATCGGTTCTATGTCTACTTATAAAATCAAAAACATATTTTTTTTCATTAATTAAAAAAATAGTTTGTTTATAAAGGAAACAAAGTAAGAGCGAGTATTAACATCGTCACCCTCATAAACAAACTGCCTCAGTCACTCCTCGCGGCAATGCCACGGCCGGAGTGCGAGTTGTCTAAAATTCCCCAAAACTATTCAAATTTTTCTTCAATTCCCCTAAAAGTAGAAAGAAATGAGTTCGTTCATGAAGGAGACGATATGAAAGCGTGTCACACTCCGAGACGATCAACACGAAGACGCAATGCTTCACACAGCTTGTAGGCGAGCAGTTACAAGGCTCAACATAAGAATATAAGAAATAAGGGAAGCTGCAAGAAGCCATCAGGCCTACACGGTCCAGTCCCTGTATGAAATAAATATACCTATTTCCACCTATCATCCCCATCCGTAAATCTGTTTAATCTTCTCTTAAAGCTCCCCAATGACTCAGCACTAACAACTTGATTACTGAGTCCGTTCCATTCATCTACCACTCTATTTGAGAACCAATTCCTTCCTATCTCTTTTTTAAACCTATTTTTTTCAAGCTTGAACCCGCTATTTCTTGCTCTGTCATTGTTACTGATCCTAAGAATTTTGCTTACATTTCCCTTGTTATAACCCTTATACCACTTAAGGACTTTTATCAGGTCACCTTTTAACCTACGTCTCTCTAAAGAATGTAAATTTAACAGCTTCAGTCTCGCCTCGTAAGGAATACTCCTCATCCCTTGTATCCTTTAAGTCATTCTCCTTTGTACTGATTCTAATAGACCGATATCCTTCCTGTAAATATAAGGACCAGAACTGCACAGCGTAGTCTTGATGAGGTCTGACCAGCGCCAAACACATCTATAATATTACTCGGGCCTTCTACTTTTAACACTCCTAAAAATTAATTCTAATACCCTTTTTTGCCCTGTTTCTGGCCTCTATGCATTGCTTTCTTAGACGGAGTTCAGAGCTAACTATAACTCCTAAATCTTTTTCGTACCCTGAACCTACCAGAACTTCGTTGTTTATTGTGTACCTACTGTGTGGGTTTCCTCTACCTACGCTAAATACTTTGCATTTGTTGATAATGAACTGCATTTGCCATCTGTCTGTCCATTCGTTCATCCTATCCAAATTTTCCTGCAAGGCGATGACATCCGATTCTGACCTAATTAATCTATCTGTTTTCGTGTCATCCGCAAATTTATTAACATCACTACTAATTCCAATTTCATATTCATTGAAGGTACAGAGAAACAAAACTGCCGGCGAGAACATGATGCAATTATGAGGCTGTGATGAAATGAAGATGAACACACAACTGCCGGAGGGAAAACATTTAATCACTCGTGAGACTGTCTTGCCCTGAGCTGCTGGATGCTGGATGCTGATGCTGCTGCTGCTGTTGCTGATGATGATGATGATGATGATGATGATGATGATGATGATGATGATGATGATGATGATGATGATGATGATGATGATGATGATAATGGTGATGATGACGTAAGCTCAGGGTACGATGATGAAAGAGATGGGAAAAAAAGATATTTCTCATCCATCTTGCATACTGGCAGACTCCAACCTCCGATAACTCTTTGATGCCTAGACAGAGCCCGAGCCGCCGCCGCCGCCGCCGCCGCCGCCGCCGCCACCACCGCCACCAATAATATACATATCACCACCACCAGCATCATCATCACCATTACCATCACCACCATTATCTCTATTACCACCGCTACCATCACCAATATGGCCATTTCATCACCATTATCATTATTTCCATTACCATCACTACCATCATCACCATCACCACTGCCACCATCATCACCATTACCACCAGCACCATCACCACTGTCACCAATACAACGTGTCATCACCACCACCACCACCACCACCACCACCACTGCCACCCGTATGCCATATGTTCCTCCCAAAGTAGATTTTTCCCCTTGATTTCCCCCAAAAATGGTTTCCAGGTTGATAAATTATGTTAGGTTACGTTAGAGAACTGATCGCGGAGTATTCTGGGTACGATCTTCATGGAGGAATTTTCACGGAGGAATCGCCGAGCTGGGTTAGGTTAGGTTAGGTTAGGATAGGATAGGTTAGGTTAGGTTAGGTTAGGTTAGGTCAGGTCAGGTCAGGTTAAGTTAGGGTAGGGTAGAGTAGGGTACCGTAGATTAGGTTAGATTAGGTTAAGTTAGGTCAGGTTAGGTTAGGTTAGGTCAGGTCAGGTTAGGTTAGGGTAGGGTAGAGTAGGGTAGCGTAGATTAGGTTACCATGAGTTAGGTCACACTGGCTTGGTTTGGGTTGGGTTGGGTTGAATTGGGTTGAGTTAGGTTGGGTTGGGTTGGGTTGGGTTGGGTTGGGTTAGGTTAGGTTAGGTTAGGTTAAGTTAGTTAGGTTAGGTTAGGTTAGGTTAGGTTAGGTTAAGTTAGTTAGGTTAGGCTCAATGAGATTAGGTTGAGTTAGGTTGGGTTACGTTAGGGTAGGTCAGGCCAAGATGAGTTGGGTTGGATTGGCTTCCATTGGGTTGGGTTAGGTTAGGGTAAGTTAAGTTAGGTTAGGTTAAGTGAGGTGAGGTAAGGTGAGGTGACATTAGGTTAGGTTAGGTGAAATGAGGTGAGGTGAGGTGAGGTGAAGTGAGGTGAGGTAAGGTGAGGTGACATTAGGTGAGGTTAGGTTAGGTTAGTTGAAATGAGGTGAGGTGAGGTGAGGTGAAGTGAGGTGAGGTAAGGTGAGGTGACATTAGGTTAGGTTAAGTGAGGTGAGGTGAGGTGAGGACGGATGAGGTTAGATTTGGTTAAGTTATGCTGAGTTGGGTTAGGTAGAATTAGGCTTTGTTTGATAAGATTAATTTAGGTTACGCAGGGTTGGGTTAGGTTAGTTAGGAAGGAGTGATTTTCTTGGGTGGAAATCATAAAGCAGCACCGTCACCAACCTCACGCCATGCCTCAATTCACCACTACCACCACCACCACCACCACCACCACCACCACCACCACCACGTTCAAGGCAGCCACTATCACACACCACACATAAAAATTAATTAAATGGTGTTGCACTTAACAGGTTTCCTCAACACTTTCCCTTCATTTCCTATAAATTCGACACTTTCACGAGACTCTCTTCGTTCGCCTCCAACACTTGAGACTTATGACGGAAATGTGACGCTATTTCATGCCTCTCTTTCTGTGTGGAGACGTCTTTTTTTTTTTTTTTTTTTTTTTCATTTTAAGATTTGTCCTTAAGCACTCACACAGATGATTACTGATTTCAGAAAGAAGGTTCTCTCTAAGTCAGCAGAAATACAGAATGGTGTAATTGAACGGGTTGATGCATACAAGTGTCCACTATGGGTACTAGAGACAGTGTTACGTAGTTTTTTTTTTTTATTATTCTTTTTTCCCGGCAATAACTCTAACGAACTGATGACTTCGGAACATACTTTGACGGAATATATTATATTCCAGAAATATTATGCAACTCTCTCTCTCTCTCTCTCTCTCTCTCTCTCTCTCTCTCTCTCTCTCTCTCTCTCTCTCTCTCTCTCTCTCTCTCTCTCTCTCACACACACACACACACACACACACACATACACACACAACCAAGAAGGACCGGGTTCGAATCCCGGGCGCGGCGAGGCAAATGGGCGAGCCTCTTAATGTGTAGCCCCTGTTCACCTAGCAGCAAGTAGGTACGAGATGTAACCCGAAGGGTTATGACCTCGCTGTCCCGGTGTGTGGTGTGTCAGTGGTCTCAGTCCTACCCAAAGATGGGTCACTATGAGCTCTGATCTCTTTCCGTAGGGTAACGGCTGGCTGGGTGACCAGCAGACGACCGTAGGTGAATTAAGGTAGGCGCACACTTATTCGCATCGTACGGACGGCACGCATCGTACGCATCGGATTTTAGTATTCTTTACATTATTTCAAATGGGTCTGCGCGCATTTGACCGCGTCGTACGCATCGGACATCGGCAATGCCGACGAGGATCCCCGAAAGAGCATTCAATCCGATGCGTACGAACGATGCGGATGGAGTATGTCCTTCCAGAGAGAGCTCAGCTTCACAACTGCGGGTGGTGAATGGTCCAATGCCGACAATGTGCGCAGAAAATCCGATCCGTCCGATGCGTGCCGTCCGTACGATGCGGACCAATGTGCGCTGACCCAAAAAACAATCCGATGAGTACGATGCGTGCCGTCCGTACGATGCGGACCAATGTGCGCTGACCCAAAAAACAATCCGATGAGTACGATGCGTGCCGTCCGTACGATGCGAACAAGTGTGCGCCTACCTTTACACACACACACACACACACACACACACACAAAGCCCTTATCGTCATTGGTCACTGGTTGGACTTGGTGAGGGCAAAACTCCAAGGTCTCTACCAATCACAGAGCCGGAAAAAATGCTTTAAAAAATCACCTAAATTAACGAGATATTCCCCCTCAATTCATGCTGAGTATCACCGCGCCGTACCTGCTGGCGAGCGTGTGCAGGGTAAAGACTACATGAAGGCATCTCTGGAAATTGTTTGCGTGGAAGTCTTAGGTTTAGCGCCGAAGAGCAGTGGCTGCCGCCTCCCAGCAACACTTTCCTCTGCTTAACCGAAGAGGCCACGTCCCCCACCCCCGACCACTGCCAGCCTGCCAGCGACGGAGAGGACACCGAGGGGAACAACTTGACGCAGGACTCATGAGTCAGCAACGTCACGGAGCAGCAGGAGGAAAGCCCAGACGAGTCCCCGCAGATGAGTCCCTCGGAGGCAGGCTTCGGTTTCGTGCGGCTGTGGACCGCAGTGTTCGGGGAGCACACGTCAAGAGCGTGAGGGAGAGGGAGAGAGAGAGAGGCGAACGTCCACCACTCTCGACGCACATCAAGCCAGCGGGAGTGAGCGAGAGCACCGTGCGGCTGTGGACGGAGGTGTTCGGGGAGGGTGCAGAACACGAGCCTGAGATCAGTCCAGAGGGACTTGGTGCATGTTATGTGCAGACGGACACGTTCGCAGAGAGTGCGTGTTGCCAGCAGCAGGAGGAAGAGAAGCGTCCACGCGAGGCGCCGCAGCCCAATGCAGAGGAAGCCTGTACGCGTTATGTGCGACTGTGGACTGAAGTGTTTGGGGAGGACACAGAACACCGGCAGCAGGAGGAAAGGCAAGGCGAAAGTGTGCACCAGCCGCCGCTGATCAGCCCAGAGGAAGCTGGTAACCGTTATGTGCAAATTTGGAGTGAAGTGTTTGGGGTTAGCAAAGCAACACACGACGAGGAGCCCGGCGAGGCTGCACAGGGCACGCAGACTGATACTGCCGTAGGAAACAAAGTGATCAACCGCGTGGCTGAGGAGACGGCCACTGACCACGCCACAGAGGACAAGGAGAGTGTCAGTGCCGCAGAGAACACCAACACTGATAGTAGTGTAGAAAACAGCGAGGCCAACAGTGTTACACACACTGATTGAGAATGAGAAGACGGGACGCCATACTTGTGACCTCCATACAAGTTCCTGTTTCTTCCAGTAGTTTCTCCACTATCTGTCTTCCTTTACGCCCTCCACACTGTTCACAACAAGCAGGAGAAAAGAGTCTGAAAGCCACGAGATCGTCAGGGAGAGTCCACAACATCGGCAACACCACTTGTTCCCTTTGACGTTTTGACAGTCTAGCGCCGCGTGGCGAACACGCCGTGGCCTCACTCTTCTCAGGGAAACAGACGCTCCCCTTGGTGAACACATGTCAAGTTTCCTTCAATGCAGGCGTTTTGAAATTTCTCCTAAGCAATTTTTTTCATGTATTTCTCTCCTGGTATTTTTTTTTCTTCTTCTTTTTCTCCTTCTCCTTCTCCTCCTTCTCCTTCTCCTCCTCCTCCTCCTTATCCTTACCCTCCTTTTCACTGTTTCCCTAGAGGCAAGGGTTGGCGCCATGTACGAGTCTCCTCCAGTTATTTTTGTCCCTTGCATCTTCCTCTGTGACTTCCATCCTTTGCGGTTCTAAGGTAATTCCATCTCTCCCTCTTCCCTCAGCTAGTTTGCAAAAGGTTCCTTTAATCGACTCATGGTCTTCTCTTCTTACTACATGACCAAACTATCTCATTTCTTATCCTCTTATCAGTTCCGTAATGTATTCCACTCTTGCTCTTCTTCTCACTTCTTCATTTGGTAGATGTTCTCTGAGTGATGCACCAATCATCCACCTCACATTCTCATCTCTGTTCTTCCCAACTTCCTCTCTTCTATTTTCTTCAGTGCCAGTGTTTCTGTTCCATATGTCATTAACGGTCTTGCCATTGACATATATATCTTTACCTTTTAGTTTCTTCGACACTCTTCATCATAAACCACTCCAGAAACTTCTCTCCGCTTTCTCCATCCTGATTTTATTCTCTCCTCGACTTCTGTCTCACATCCACCTTGCTCACTCTACGTCGATCTCAAGTATTTCATTCATTCATTCATTCCTCAGACTTCTGTGCATTTCTTGTGATTTACATTAACTTCTTAACGTACTTGTTTTACTTTTTCAATCCCACACTGTGACAAGAAACACGATGTATTTTCTTCCCCTCGCGGTGTGCAACACGGGGCGCCACACCTCTCACAGCCCGAGCACAGCCAGCGGCTGCTCATGGACCACTTGTGGGGGTGAGGCCTTCCTTATAGTTGTACAACTTTTACACAAAATCAACAGTTTGGCGATGAGAAGGTGTTACAATAACGGAGTTTACGATCGGCAGTGAAAGATTTTTTTTTTTTTATCATGAGCGATGATTACGATTCTCAGGCTGAGAGAGAGAGAGAGAGAGAGAGAGAGAGAGAGAGAGAGAGAGAGAGAGAGAGAGAGAGAGAGAGAGAGAGAGAGAGAGAATGAAAATGAACCAACGACGTCCTGTCACCTTCATGCATCGGGGAGCTTGCTGGGTCTCACGCACACTAATTTACAAAGGCAAATGCCTTTATTATTTACTTTTGTCACTTGACCATAGTGACGGAAATCAGCGGAGTGTCTGAAACAAGCTATCAAAACATAATCTGAATTCATCAGTTTCTTAGAGGGTTATTCCCAATGAAACTATGTAACACGGCCTCTCGAACCCACAGCATGAGTGTATAATTTTATGAACAATAAACTAAGTTGGAATGCGCATATTGATAATCTCATTAAGAAGTTAAGTGTTTAAATGCATTGTGTGAGGAAAGTATACATATTTGATATTAACTCTGAAATTTTAGTAATGTTTTCAGAGTCTGTGGTGCGTGGCGGTACTGTCTGCTGGGGTGGGGAGCGCACGCCAGCAAGGCGGACGGGCATAGGGAAGCTGATCGGCAGGAGGCTCATGGACTCAGACGGCGTGTATCGCTCCTGCTTGGCTGCCTTGTGTACATTCAGTGTGGAATGACAATAATCACCCTCACATGACAACCTGAGAGGCACCCTGTACCACACACCGGTGCACTCAGACTACGTACAGTCGCTACGTACACACAAACGTCACCCGCTCTCTTTCATTCCAGACCAATACGGTTATAAAACAAAAAACAAAAAAAAACAAAAAATCAAACGGCGATGCTTTGGACCGTGCATTTCAGAGACGAACTATGATTTATTGTTTTTATGTATGCTTCTCTTTTTGAATAACATCTGGCCACTTTATTACGAGCTTTGCGATTTCCATTTTATGAATTAACATTTATATTTACTTGCTTACTTACTTAGTATACTTCACAGTCCACATCACATCTCTATACTCATCCACACTCTCTCCTCTACACCCGCCCTCCACATCACCAATACACACACGCACCCATGCACTTGTTTTATCAGCGTGTTTGTTATTACTGATATTACCATTCCTGTCACTGCTGGTATTTGCTATTTCAGTAATCCTCTTAGCCCTATTTGTACATTTTTCGCTCTCCCGGATTGTTTGCTCGTCAATAAATCGTTTAGTAGTAGTAGTAGTAGTAGTAGTAGTAGTAGTAGTAGTAGTAGTAGTAGTAGTAGTAGTAGTAGTAGTAGTAGTAGTAGTAGTAGTAGTAGTAGTAGTAGTAGTAGTAGTGGTACATATTTAACAGCCACATCTTATTACCACACACCAACATTACCACACACCACACCTACCAACACACACACACACACACACACACACACACACAAACACACCATATTTTACTACCACACACCCTGAAGCAAAACCCAGTAGTAGTAGTAGTAATAGTAGTAGTAGTAGTAGTAGTAGTAGTAGTAGTAGTAGTAGTAGTAGTAGTAGTAGTAGTAGTAGTAGTAGTAGTAGTAGCAATAGTAGTACTAGTAGTAGTAGTAGTAGTAGTAGTAGTAGTAGTAATAGTAGTAGTAGTAGTAGCACCAGTAGTAGTAGTAGTAGTAGTAGTAGTAGTAGTAGTAGTAGTAGTAGTAGTAGTAGTAGTAGTAGTAGTAGTAGCACCAGTAGCAGTAGTAGTAGTAGTAGTAACACATTTCACATCCATGTTCACACCCAACCCCCACACACGGCAACCACCACCACCAACATCACCACCACCACCACCACAACCACCACCATCATCATCACCACCACGGCGCCCATACATCCCCTTCAAATCCATCACGGGAGGGGAGAGAAGGGCTGCTGGACCCAGGTCACCTTAGGGTTGTGAAGATCGATTCATCACTACTGAAAATTGTTAGCTTATCGTCAGCAGGACCTGGAGCCGCGCCAGTCTGTGCCTCGCCTGTATGGTTCCGACCTGTATGGTCCCTCGCCTCGCCTCGTCTTGCCTCGCCCCGCCCCGCCAACCCCCACCCCGCCCCACCCCAGCCCCCACAACGCCTCGCAGCAGACCTGGCCTGACTGAAATGAGCAACGTCAGGTCTCACACACACACACACACACACACACACACACACACACACACACACACACACACACACACCATGCTCGTAATCCTTCCTCTAATTTGATGAACTGAAAATACATCAAGCAATATGGAAAATTGATTATTTGATTGTTAAAAAAAAGTTGTATAGCTAAGGAGGTGTGTTTTTAAGCATATGAATAGGTAAATAGAAGGATGGATTGATAGTTTGCATAGTTTTAGTAAATAGATAAACTGATAGATGTTTTATTAACGAAATCAACTTGTTTCACTTATACCAGTTGAAATAAAAAGGAATAATAATCGCAAAAATCATACCCAAATTTTAACTTTAAGCAGAGAGAGAGAGAGAGAGAGAGAGAGAGAGAGAGAGAGAGAGAGAGAGAGAGAGAGAGAGAGAGAGAGAGAGAGAGAGAGTTTCCTACTGCAAAATCATATCAACCAGTACACTAACAAAGCCAAACTAAAAAAAAAAAAAAAGAAAAAAAAACACAAAATAAAAAAAGATTGCAGTCCAAGAATATCCTTTTCACACACACACACACACACACACACACACACACACACACACACACACACACACACACTGCACCTTTAAAGCACTGCCGCCCATTACAAACACGGCCAGATGTTGTGAATGCACGCCGTGACCCAAGATATGTTTATTGTAGCCATCCCGACATGTTTACTGTGATCCCCGTCCAGCAATGTTTACAATGACCCGGGAATATTTACCTCGCAGGCCTAAATGCTGAAGGAAAGGTAAGGAAAGGTAGTGTATATCATTTTGTATATTTATGGCGCTCGCATACATAAATACTTATATGTTTACATGCATGGATACATACCTAAGTGCATAAATACAAACATTTACGCAAAGGAGTACATACATACGTAAATACATACATACATACATGCATGCATACATACAAACAGACTGACAAACTGACTGAATGACTGACTGACTGAAACAGACAAACAGACACCAACAGATATACAAAAACAGATAGGCAAACGAACAAAGAGACAGACAGACAGGCAAGCAAGCAGGCAGATACACAGAGACTAACAAACAGACACAAAGACACTTGCATACATACAAACATATATACATACATACATACATACGTACATACAGGAAAAGAGCGGCGGGGACTCGAACTGATGACTTGCTATCTGGTGAAATGTCAAACTTACAACTTTCAAACTAATGCATTTTTGTTTTACTTCCTCTCTTTTATTTATTCATCCTTTGCCTTACTTTCATCTCTCTCTCTCTCTCTCTCTCTCTCTCTCTCTCTCTCTCTCTCTCTCTCTCTCTCTCTCTCTCTCTCTCTCTCTCTCATTTCCTGCTTCTTTTCTGGGCAGGACAACGCGATCCACTGAATTGGATAAGAAGGACGAATGCAGATGAAGACGTGTGGCTGGCGGGAGGCAAGACAGCTATGCAATTACTCCAGTTGCCCCAAAGACCTCCAAGGAAAGTATAAAGGAAGCTGCGTTTGGTATCTTAATGTATACTGATTTATCAAGTCCATCTATCTCTTTTCATTTTGTTTTTTTCTTTGTCAATTTCTGTATGATTCCTTCTCTCTCTCTCTCTCTCTCTCTCTCTCTCTCTCCTCTCTCTCTCTCTCTCTCTCTCTCTCTCTCTCTCTCTCTCTCTCTCTCTCTCCTCTCTCTCTCTCTCTCTCTCTTATGTAGTTAAGTTTGATTAGGTTCAGGTTAAGCTTGGTTAGATTGTGCTCTATCAGGTTAGGTTAGGTTTGGTTTGGTTTGGTTTGGTTTGGTTTAGTTATGTTTGGTTTGATTTGGTTTGGTTAGGTTAGGTTAAGTTTGGTTTGGTTAGGTTAGGTTAGGTTAGGTTTGGT
>NC_087180.1:10776614-10804114 GCF_035594125.1 Scylla paramamosain
GTAGGGCTGGATGTAGTTAGGGTATGGGTTAGGTTAGGTTAGGTTAGGTTAGGTTAGTTTAGGTTAGGTTAGGTTAGTTTAGGTTAGTTTAGGTTAGGTTAGGTTAGTTTAGGTTAGATTAGGTTAGTTTAGGTTAGGTTAGGTTAGTTTAAGTTAGGTTAGTTTAGGTTAGGTTAGTTTAGGTTAGGTTAGGTTAGTTTAGGTTAGATTAGGTTAGTTTAGGTTAGGTTAGGTTAGTTTAAGTTAGGTTAGTTTGGGTTAGGTTAGGTTAGGTTAGGTTAGGTTACAAGAGAAGCTTGAGAAGGTACACGTGGGAATGTTTTATGCTACAGCTGCAGGCATGTATGTCCAGGAAAAGTTATGGTACAAGTTAGCTCAGGTTTGGTTAGGTTAGGTTAGGTTGCAGGAGAACGACTGAGAGGGTCCAGTACACATGGAGGATGTTTTATGATACATATCAGGTTATGTAGTACATGCAGAGTTGTGGAAGAGTTTGCTAGATTAGGTTAGGTTACAGGAGAACGGTTGAGAAGGTAAACATGGGAGATATTATATGGTACAGTGATGGGTACAGTTGTTTTATGGTACAGGTTAGGTAAAGTCTCTGGTAAACTCTGGAACTCCCTGCCTGCTTCTGTATTTCCACCTTCCTATGACTTGAATTTCTTCAAGAGGGAGGTTTCAAGACACTTATCCTTCAATTTTTGACTACCGCTTTGGACCCTTTTCTAGCACTGGCATCTCAGTCTTTTTTATTTTTTTTTTTTATGGATTTTTGTTGCCCTTGGCCAGTTTCCCTCCTACATGAAAAAAAAAAGTTAGGCAATATTAAGGTAGGTTAAGTTAGGTTAGATTAGGTTTGATTTGGTTAAGTTAGATTAGGTTGGGTTAAGAAAAGTTAGGTTAGGTTAGGATAGGTTAAGCTAGGTTAGATTATGTTAGGTTAAGTTATACTAAGCTACAGGAGAATGGTAGAGAAGGTACACGTGAGAGACGTTTTATGGTACAAGTGTAGGCATGTAGGTCCGGATACAATGATGGTACAGGTCTACAGTGGTTGTTTTATTGTAGGTATACAAATTAGCGGAATAAATCTATCAAAGCGGGTGCTTTTGTTTAATATTCCTTGATTCTATTTCACTTACTTCACTCCCTTTCAGATACTTTTTACTCCTTAATTCACTCGATTCCAATTCCCTTTATATATGGTGCGTTGGTTCACTTACATCTCGATACAATGAGCAAAGAGACACGTTCCTTTTCTTTCGTGTTATGATAAGAAGGAATTTTGTTTATTTCCCATCACCTTTTGTAATCTTCATGACCACCTGCAGGGTTGTCAAAGCTTAGGGCACGAACTGCTACAAAGAACATGAGGTGCAGTAAAGGGCGTTTATGTAGACGCTCCAGTGCTATATTTAAGGATAACAAACGAAAGAAGTATTGTTTAACCAGGCGCCGAACAGCAATCCCATCGCTGCCACCAATGTTGTGTTTCAGAATAATGCTTTCACTGTCATCTCAATATTTTCATCATATTTTTCTCTATTCATTCTAAGGTGTTTGCGGTGGAGTTATTACCACATATATAATCATACGAAAAAGTGCCCTTACTCTCGTGAACGTTAAATTTCATAAAGGTTAGAGCGATTCGAGTAGTTCTGGTACACTCGGCAAACTTCCCTGTGAAATGTGACGAGGCTGTGTTCCATATTATGTCGGGATTCGACCACTTAACTAGAGGATCACAGATATCAGATAACACGTTCAAACAATTCAATACTTTTTCCGTATTTTTCCGTCCGTTGAGACAAAATACTTAGCGTCAATTTGGTACAGACACTTTTCTTTATCACTGTACACACACACACACACACACACACACACACACACACACACACACACACACAGGTGGATGAAATCAAATTGCCATTGTACAGTACATTTTCACGGTCTGGGAGATTGCTGGGACAGTAGACCAAGGAATGAGAGTGGAATTAAATGGGAAATGGAAAGCAAACAGGGAGGCAGGGAGCTCCAGGAAATTGTTACCTGACTGACGAGGGATACAGAGGTAGACAGAGAGGTAGATAGAGATATAGACACATACATACATACATACATGCACACACATACATACATACATACATATATACATACATACATACATAGAAAGATAAACATATAGATAGCTAGCTAGCTAGCTAGTTAGATAGATAGAGATAGATAGATAGATAGATAGATAGATAGATAGATAGATAGATAGATAGATAGATAGATAGATAGATAGATAGATAGACAGACAGACAGACAGACAGACAGATAGATAGATAGATAGATAGATAAATAGACAGATAGATAAAGGTAGATAGATAGACAGGTAGACAGACAAGTAGCCAGACAAACAGACAAACAGACACACAGACAGATAAATAGATAGATAGATAGAAAGAAAGAAAGAAAGAAAAAAGAAAGAAAGAAAGAAAGAAAGAAAGAAAGAAAGAAAGAAAGATAGATAGATAGATAGATAGATAGATATAGATAGACAGACAGACAGACAGACAGATAGATAGATCGATAGATATAGATAGATAGATAGATAGACAGATATATAGATATGGAAACAGATAGATAGACAAAGACAGACAAATAAAAATGTAGTGAATCTGCATCATACAAAGATTTATCAATACCGGGAAAGAAAATACATTAAAAACACGAAGATGCTGTTACTTCCTTTCATAAAACATGTTCCAGAAAGTTGCATCGAAGGAGGTGAACAAAAAAATATTGTTAAAAAAAAAAAAAAAAGATAAGAAGAATCAGTTTCAAAAGGAGAGCCGGAAGAGGAGAGAAGACTAAGAACCAATGTCAAGAGAAGAAACGAAGGAGGAATGAAAAGGAATAAGGAAGAATCCATATCAAAGGAGGAGCGAAAGAGAAAAGAATAGAGATAAAGAGAGACCAATGTCAAAGGATTGAAAGCCGAAAGCAGAAGAAGAAGAAGAAGAAGAAGAAGAAGAAGAAGAAGAAGAAGAAAAGATTACCACCACCACCACCACCAACACCAACAATAACAACAACAACAACAACAACAACAACAACAACAACAACAACAACAACAAAAACAACAGGAGGAGGAGGAGGAGGAGGAGGAGGAGGAGAAATAAGAGAAAGAGGAGCACGAAAAAAAAAAGAAAAAAGGAGAACACAGAAGAAATGTAAAAAGAATAAGAGGGAAAAGACCAAGGAGAGAAAAAAAAATTGACAAACAACTGGAAGGGAATTATTTTCAAGCAGAGACAAAGAAATAGCAGCAATAACAAACAAGATATCCAATCACATATGTAATTAAGTGAAGTAATTAAGCCTAGATATTACGCTCCCCAAACTACAACTCTAAACTGAAATGCCTTAAACTAAAATGAAAACACACATACACACACACACACACACCTATTACTACTTCAACAGCAACTTAACATTATTGTGGGAAGTAAAAAAGAATAGATAGGATGTGGGGTGCATAGGTATGTGTGAGTGAAGGGAAACAATGTGTGTGTGGGAGAAAGGGAAAAGTAAATCAAGATATAAAGACGACAAGATAAGACAAGCACCGCACAGGCTGGAGGAAAAACGATTTAGTAGACAGAAGGGAAAAAATATGAGTGGGTAAATAGATGGACAGGACACTTGGAGGGGGAGGGGGAAAAACGCAAGGGAGTAGGAGGGAAAAAAGTGTCTGGTATTCAGTACTGGGAAAGAAAATACTTGATAAAATCGTGAAGGACAGGAAACTTAGAGGAAAAAAATTGTGTGGGGAAAGAATATGCGGAATAACGGGGAAAAAATAAAGATGGTGGAAGGAAAGAACGAGAGAGAGAGAGAGAGAGAGAGAGAGAGAGAGAGAGAGAGAGAGAGAGAGAGAGAGAGAGAGAGAGAGAGAGAGAGTGTATGGAAGGGAAAAACTACTTTAAAGGAGAGTGAGGAGAGTGAGGAAACAGGAAAAGGCGGCGGGGAAAAAAAAAAAAGAGCGGAAAAAAAGGCAAAAAACGATGCAGCGGCGGTAGTGGAGGCGGGAGTGGTGGCGAGGAGATGGAATGGTATAGATAATGGCGGAGATACTGCTGAAGGATGCGATGATGAGATAATGCTGGAGGTGGTGGTGGTGGTGGTGGTGGTGGCTCGAGTCCCGATGATGATGATGATGATGGGAATGATGATGATGGGAATGATGGGAATACTAATAGGCAGTTGATAATGGCGGAGGCACGTAGAGGTGGGTGGTGAGGGGAATGGCAATGATGGTGGTGGTGATAGTGGTGATGGCGGTGATGGTGGTGAGCTAATTCCGTATTCTGATGGCTATTTATAATATTTTTTTCGTGCCTTTAATCCCACGCGGTAATGGCATAGCGTTGCTTAATTATAATTCATGAACACTAACTTATTATTTAAGCCACGCAGTGAAAACTACGAACGTTGTGTTAACCTTTCACTGCAAGACTTTTTTTTCCCCCCTTCAATCACTTAGTTTTTTTTTTTTTTTTTTACACAGTTTTGCACTGATCTCTTTAAATACCTCTGTAACCTGGAAAGACAATATCAATTAATCTCCTGCTCTTTTTTTTTTTTATGCCCATACAATTTCTACGGCGCTCTGAATGTTAACAATGATCACACCGGTAAAAAGAATAATAAAAAAAAATAAAGATTCACTTTTTAATTAATCCTTTGATATGAAATACACGACCTGGAATCGAATCCTGACTCCGATGATAGATACAAGTGTGCTAGCCAATGAGCCAACAGTTCGTTCGGCGCGAGGTGGTGACGGTGAGGTGGTGAGAATACGGTGACGTGGTGGAAAACTACACTAAATTTCAAGACACTTATCCTCCAATTTTGAATGATCGTTTTTTGCTTCTCTCTGGGGACTGGTATTCCGAGTGGCCCCTTTTTTTTTCACACTTTTTCTTGCCCTTGGCCAGCGCCCCTCTTGCTTAAAAAAAAATGAACGAGAAATGACGGTGGAACTTAGGATGGCTGTGGTGGTGGTGATGGTGGTGGTGATGTGATGGTACAATGTGGTAGCAACGTGCGGTGATGTAGTGGTGGAATATGGCGATGATGTGTAGTGTTGATGATGTTGTGGTGGTGTAGTATAGTTTGTGATATAGTAGTAGTGATATAGAGGTGATGGTGATGGTAACCTTTATTGATGGTGATGATGCAGTGGCAGTGATAAGAGGTGTACTTAGTGGTGATACGCTTGATGACAGTGATATAGAAGAGGTGATGACGTGCAATGACGACGAAAATAAAGTGATGACAGTGATGTAGTGATGTGACAGTAGCAGTGAAGATCGTACATGAAAGTGATGATGTCAAATAACGGTGATGTGGTACTGATAGTGATAACAGACAGCGATGAAAGTTATATGTACAAATAATGATGTGTAATAGTGAAGCAGAAGTGATGGTGAGGCGTGTTGAGCAGTTCCGCCGATATAAGAATAGTGAAGATAGACCGTAGAAGTGATGGTGACGTGAATGATAGTGATATACGCAGCAGTGACAGTGAACCAGTGATGACGAGGCGCATGGTGCAGGCCGCCGCTATAAACAGTGATGAAGATAACACATAATGATAATAGTGACGTACAGTGATATAGAAACCAGTGACATTGAAACATTACTGGCGAGATGTATGGTGCAGTGCCAACGCTATAAAACAGTGATGAAAATTATTAAAGTGTTGACATATAGTGACACAGATAACAGTGATATTGAAGCAGTAATGGTGAGGCCGGGTGCAGCGCCGTCACCATCTCCGCCCCGTCGCCTCATCACCGCCACGCCTCGACAAATTTTGATAGAATCGAAGGCCAAAATTGAAATCTGCATAAATCCCCCGGTATTCGTGGAAGCCGAAATTTGCGGCGTGGGTGTGAGTCTGGGTTTCATTAAGCTTAATAGGATAGCAGGAGTAATATTTCCCCGCAGGCCCGGAAGCAAAGGAAAACCATAATAACAATAACAGCAGTAGCAACAATAATAATAGCAGTGATAATTCTGAGCTACAATGTCGTTATTCCCTTTTAATCTCTTGCTTCGTATTCCTCTCATTCACTCACCGATTCACTGTCTCATTCACTGTCTCATTCATTCACTTATTTATCAACTCAATGACATTTCTTTCACTCAATCAGTAACTTATAAACTCTTGCCTCATTTATTTATTCATTCATTTCATAATTGATTCGCTAGGACACCTAAGTCACTCATTCATTCGCTCACTCATTCATCCAGACAACAAAAGAAATAAGAAATGAAAACACCTAACTGCTTCTACTACTACTACTATTACTACTACTACTACTACAACCACAAAACACGTACTCACTAAAAAATAATGAGATAAAAAAAACGAAAAAATAAAAAATAAAGGAGCAGCTACAAAAATAAATTGGAGTCGCACTGAGTCAGGCGCGTTTCCATGCGTGCCCGAAAACAATGGCGGGAAGATAATGAGGGAAAAGTGTACGTAATCATTTTTTTTTTTTTTTTTTCGGTGTGCGTGAACCCCGGTGATCCCCCCTGCCCTGAATATACCGCCCCTGACCACCCTATCACCTATCCCTGAATTATTATCTATTTGAATTACACCTCTCCTTCTTCTTCTTTTTTTTTTTTTTTGTACCCTTAATCTTTTCTTTTTCCTTTCTCTCTGTCTCTGTCTGTCTCTTTTTTTTTTTTTTCTTTGGTTCAAGGTTTCAAGTTAATTTCGTGTGTATCCCTCGGCGCTCTCTCTCTCTCTCTCTCTCTCTCTCTCTCTCTCTCTCTCTCTCTCTCTCTCTCTCTCTCTCTCTCTCTCTCTGCGAAGCAACACAGCACGATTACTAAAACATCACAACGAAATATGGAACAAAGGACAAGCACACACACACACACACACACACACACACACACACACACACACACACACACACACACACACACACACACACACACACACACACACGATAAAAATTTCCTTTGCGAGACATGAAAATTAACTCGGAGGAGAAATGACTCGAGCAACACTGGGAATCCTAATACTCTTATCCCTCCATGGCGCTAGAACGAACAGGCGACGGTGGCTCCTGACGGCGAGGCGGCCAAACAGGCAACTCGGAAATAGCCTGCCTGATGCCTTCCATGTGAGAGAGAGAGAGAGAGAGAGAGAGAGAGAGAGAGAGAGAGAGAGAGAGAGAGAGAGAGAGAGAGAGAGAGAGAGAGAGAGAGAGAGAGAGATTGGGAGGACATACGGACGGATGGACAGACACAGACAGACAGACAGACAGACAGACAAAGGAAGAAACACACTGACAGATACAGACTGGATTGAGACTCAGAGAGAGAGAGAGAGAGAGAGAGAGAGAGAGAGAGAGAGAGAGAGAGAGAGAGAGAGAGAGAGAGAGAGAGAGAGAGAGAGAGAGGCAAAATGGGTTAACGTGAAATGGTAGGGAGAGGGAGGCGAGGGTGGTGAGGGTGGTGAGGGGAGTGAGGGAAGGGGAGGGGTGGTGGAGCAAGGTAAGAAGAGCCGGGAGGGGACAGCGAGGGTAGGCAGGGATACAGGGCCTGGAGGGGGGACACCATTATGTAGGTCAGGCGCCGGAGGAAAGGAAGAGGCGAGTAAATTAAGCAAAGGGCGAACGCTTCCTGAGCTCAAAAGGGGCGAGGCCATCCCTGTTTTCAATAATAATGCACCTCTTTGAAGCCTTTGTGTAACCTTGGTCACTTAAAAGTCTGGTTAGCCTCCGTATTCACCTATGTATTTTTATTAACGTTACATGTCCCCTGATCTCTTAAGAATACGACGGATTTTTTTCCAAGGAGTCTCTCAGCGGATCACAGGGGAAGATTAAAGGAAAACACTTGAATATTGTGAGATGTTTACAGATTTCTGACCATGGCTGTACCTGGACGCCTTGCATTCCAGCGCTATCGAAATTAATTTTAAACCCAAACACTTTAACCTTTCATCAAGATTTTTCAGAGGCTATAGATATGCTAAGTCTGATGGGTGCTTCTTGTTGTTGCTGTTGTTGTTGTTATCGTTGTTGTAGTAGTAGTAGTAGGAAAGGTGTTGTAGTAGTAGTAGTAGTAGTTGTTTGTTGTTGTTGTTGTTTTGAGAAGAGGAAAGGAGTCTAATGCAGAATCCGAGAATATTTTTTTTTTTATTTATTTCCCCACAGTTATAACCGATACAGCCGCGCTTTTCATCTACAGCTGCACGGAAAATCTCTGCACGTCAGCGATAATAACACTGCACCTGTGAAACCTTTGTACTTTGGAACCCTGCACTCCCCGGACCTGCCTATATTAATCCCCTTATTATTCTCGCTGCTCTATGCAATACACTACTGCGCTTTTCATATTCAGTTCAAACCATAAAAAAAAAAATATATATGTAAAACTACCTCGCGTCTATGAAAATAATAATGCATCTATTCTAAATTTTCCTACCAGAGGCCTTGCACTTCCAGGCCTATTCATATTAATTTTCTTATTGTTTCAGGCACGATACAAGAGAGGGAATTTAATAGAATGTTTGTTTTGCTGACTTGACAAAAGAAACTGCTTAGATCCGAGTGTGTGTGTGTGTGTGTGTGTGTGTGTGTGTGTGTGTGTGTGTGTGTGTGTGTGTGTGTGTGTGTGTGTGTGTGTGTGTGTGTGTGTGTGTGTGTGTGTGTGTGTGTGTGTGTGTGTGTGTGTGTGTGTGTGTGTGTGTGTGTCATTACATAATTATTAATAAGGTTGAGTGACTTGTTTAATGGAACTTGCTGTTGATGATGATGATGGTGATGATTGTGATGATTGTGGTGATGATGGTGATGATGGCAATGATGACTGTAGTGGTGGTAAACTGTATACTTTCAATGCTTCGAAAACTTTAACATTTAGTCAGAAGAGGAAATGATGGCTTTATTTAAACTACGATATTCAGTGTGAGTGTGTGTGTGTACCAGCAGCCCGCACCCACATCCACATTTCAGTAAACACGGAGGAGGAAGGAATATGTTTAAACTGTTGCAAAGCGTTCTTCTCTCCCTCCACCAACACATTTGCACCTAAACACTCCTTAGAGCGTTTAGATTAAGCTAAAACACCTTCTGAACCGATCTTGCGTATACATAACACCACTGAGAATATGCTAAAACTCCTCTTACTTAACCTACCCACACACACACACACACACACACACACACACACACACACACACACACCTGAGTAAATATAGAGAGGACATATCTTGCACTTCCAACGTCAGTCTATCCTTTTCTGTACATCAAACGAACTAAATAAAAGAGAAAATGAAAAAAGTTAAATAAAAAAATATATAAGCAGCAATTCCCTCTCTTATCACACCAGCTCTCATTACCGTAAGTAAGGAAAGTAACAAAATAACGAAGAATAACAGCATGAAAGCGAGCTGGAAAACTAAAAAGAAAATTACAAAAAGGCACGAAAAAAAAAAACAACGATACAGACACAGAGAAAAAAAATTAAATTCCCCTCCCTCTTTCCCCTTCCCCCCCTAACCCCCATCCGACCACGACCAACAGCGGAAGGGAAACAGCGCAAAAGTTCTTCAGTATTAAATGTCTCTGCACAAGGGGAGGGAAAAAAGCTCTCCACATCATTATTTTAAAAGTCAGGCTGGCGGCGGTGGTGGTGGCGGTGGTGGTGGTGGTGGTGGCGGTGGCGGAAGCGGCAGAGCATCAATGTCCCTCCAGCATTATGGCCACAAGCGGGCAACCACAAACAGTAAGCAACAAACAGACAAAACAGGAACTTTCTGATGTGGCAGTGACTGGAGCGGGAGGAAGGGAAGGGTGGAAATGGGGACAGAGACAGGAAGCAGTGAAGGGAAGAAGGAATGGGAAAGTACAGAAACGGAGACACGGGAGAAGAAGGGATAGGAACGGTGGAACGGGAGACAGTGAGAGAAAAGAATGAAGGGAAGATGAAGAGATGGGAGAGTAGGAGAAAGGAGAGAAAGAGAAACAAGAAGGTAAGAAGAAAGTAGGAAAAGACAAGAAAAAAAAACAGGAAGGAGTGAAGGGGAAGAGATGAATAAAAAAAAAAATAGAAGAGAGACAGAGATAGGAAGCAATGAAGAGGAAGAGGAAGATATGGGAATGTAGAAGAAAGGAGGACAAAGAGAATGGAAGAAAGAAGAAGGGATGGGAAATGAGAATGTAGGAAGTTAATGAGAAGATGTAAAGGAGAGAATAAAGGGTGAAAGGAAAGACGCTAGGAAGGGAGGAAAGGGAAGAAAGAGGTGTAAAGTAAGGAGAGACAAGAGTAAAGTCTAAGAAAGGAAGGTGTAAACTGTAAAGAGAGGAAATAAAGGGGAGAAAAGAATGCGAGAAAAATAATTGGTAAAAGAGAAGTTGTAAAGCAAAAAGGGATTACAGGAATGGAACCACGATGAATAGCGAGGAGAAAGAAAGCGTAGACAAAGACAAGAAAGTAAATAAATAAGACTAGGATCATGAAAAATTGTAAAAGAAGGAGAGCATAAAGCAGAAAGGAAATCGGCAAAAAAAAAAAGGATGGGAATATAGTAAAAGGTGGAAAAAGGAAAGTAAAATAAAGATAGAAATGAACAAACGACGCAGGAGTGAAAAAAAAAAATGCCAAATGAAGCAGAGTGAATAAGAAAAAAGAAAGGGGTAATCTATTACAGCGAAATGATGAGTGAAATGGAGAGAGAGAGAGAGAGAGAGAGAGAGAGAGAGAGAGAGAGAGAGAGAGAGAGAGAGAGAGAGAGAGAGAGAGAGAGAGAGAGAGATAGAGAATGAATGACGTTTGACCAAAAAGACTGAGCTTAAAGACCTCCCACACTGACCATCACCAGGACATGTCAGTTTCCTTATAATACTTGGTGAGGCATTTAATCCGTGGAAGATTTCGGCTAAACACTTGATTCACTCGGTTTACTGCGTTCGAAGCGACTGTTCGTAATGGGGCTGTGTTAAGTTCAATTCCGCTACAGTACGTGTCTATGTAATAAAGATCTTGTTTCCTTAGTGATTTCCACCGGTAAGATGATTTAAAATGAACGTTTTAATATGTTGTATGGTATGAGGTTTTTATGTCACTAAAATCTTCCCTCCCTTTTGTTTTTGTTTTTTTGTAACGATTCCCACCAACAAGATAATTTAAAACAGACGCCATCATATGTTTTGCAGATACACACACACATAACCTCCCTCTCTCTCTCTCTCTCTCTCTCTCTCTCTCTCTCTCTCTCTCTCTCTCTCTCTCTCTCTCTCTCTCTCTCTCTTTGAACATTGCACGCCTCCTGCCTGCCTGGAGCGAAAAACATCAAATCGCTCTTCAGCCAAACAATACAATAGTTTCCCGCCAAGCACACAAAAATACCAAGTTTTATTCTATTCCATCATGATTTATCACGGAATGTTGCACACATTGTCAAGAATGAAAATGTATTCCCCGCTAGAGAAAAATTCCCGTGACTTTAAACTGTATGCTGGAAGGGGGGATAGGGGAAGGGAGGATGGAGAAAACCAGGTCATTTTAGGTCAGGAAATTAATCAGCATGACAAGTGAGGATGTGACGTGTACTGGAGGAGGAGTCATTCACCTCTGCTGGCAGAACAAGCACAGCACACCCTCCCTGCCTACTGCTCTGCTCCACTTGCTTACTGCTTGTCTCTTCCCGTGGCCTCGCACCTCAAGACTTGGCACTTCTCATTTATTCCGTCCACCTTACTAAAGCAGTTTATCAGTTCCTTCCTTTTTCTTTTCTTTTCTTTTTTTTTCCAGGGAAGAGTATCAAAACACCACAGGAATTAAATTAGTCAATCCGGTAATATAAGTTTTCCACTTAACTTTAAGAGATCAGACAATTTAGCAAGCTAGCATCCTATACACATAAATAAATAAATAAATAAACAACTGCATATATATATATATATATATATATATATATATATATATATATATATATATATATATATATATATATATATATATATATATATATATATATAAAAGCAAGAAAGTAAATAAAAAAATATGTAAGTAAGTAAATAAATCATCAAAAAGACTTCACCGTTGTACCAGCCTCTGTTCCCACGCAGAGGACTACACCACCACAGCCAGGCACCGTGGGAGTCAGAATAGCTAAGCATAACAACTCAAACAAAGAACGGGACTCACGCCACCCGCTCATCACACCACGAGGACATGGAGTCAGGACTTAACCCTTGCACTGCCACACAATCTTTCTCCCATGATCAACTGCAACTTTTTAGACATTGCTTTACTTGTCTCTTATGTGACCCATAAAAGACTAACTTCATATTCTGCATTTTCCTATCAAGGCAAGCAATTTTAAGTGCTCTGAATGTGAATAAAGAACGAGCACTGTAGTAAAAAAGATAAACAGGTACAAGAGACAACCTTAGGCACTCATCCAGTAACAGACACAGCAGGGGAGGGGTGATGGAGGCGGTGCGGATGCCTGAGGGAGTCCCGGAGGCAGCATACGAACATCACCTCACCTGCCAAAGAAAAGCGTGAAATTGAGATGTTATAGTCGTGATATTAAGACAGTTAAGCAAGATAACAGCAATGAAGGTATTAGTGTGTCATATTCGTACCTCAGTGGGCCTTTTTTTTTTTTTCGTTCTTTTTGTTATCCTTAGCCAGTGCCCCTCTTACATTATTATTATTTTTTTTTTTTAAGTGGCATAAGTGATGGACAGGTAACGCCACAGGTAACGCCACCCATTCCAGGTCTTTGGTACAGGGCATAAGTTGGCTAGTTCCTTTCCCCGCAGTCTTTGGTTTTCCCATTCACTGATGACCGATACATACCTGAGGCTGCGTGAAGCTAAAAACGGGCAAGTACTCATATAAATGTTACCTATGACCAGTTATTTTCCTCGCACTCTTTAGTTTCCTCCCCATTCACTGCTAACCGGGACCTACTTAAGGCTGCGAGAACCTAAGAGATGACAGGTGCAAGTGGTATCTAAGACCAGTTCCTTTCCTCGCACACTTTAGTCTTCCTCCACATCTGACCGGTACGTGCAATACTTGAAGCTGAGTGAGCCTAAGAGTAGGCAGGTATAAATGATATCTATGACCAGTTTGAAGCCGGAAAAATAAAATACCTTACAAGTTCTTCTCTCCGTAATCCTCCGTCTCTCAGCCCACTCCTGAGTGAACCTACGTAGGGCCGGGGTGGTATAAATGGTACGAATATAAAGGCCAGCAGTAAAGAAACAAAGCGTTGAGGGTGATAAGATCTTCTATTGAAGAGATTGAAAGTGTTAAGTGTTTCCTGAAATTACTTAATTAACAATCACTAATGAAGCGATGAAGATATTACTCCAGGGAAGCTGAAATAATTGAAGCGTGGTAAAGATCATACAGTAAATAAATTAAAGGTGTTATGTTTTTTGCGATTAGTTAATTACTGATATCACTACCGATCAATCAAAATAATACAATAATTAAGATGTTACTGTAGAAAAGTACTGAAAGATAAATATCCCAATGCTGAGAAACTAAAAGCGTTAAGTGCGTAGTACAATTATCTCATAATTCACCACCTGTCAAAAGAGATATTAAACTGATTATCTTCCTATTACAAAATTAATCATTAGCTTGGATGTGGTATAGACGTTACTGGAGAGGAAATAAAAGTACTGACTGTTCTAAAATCGCTTGATTACTCCTATCATTCCCTGGTGATAAGAATAACTGGGTGATTAACACTTAATTTAAATAAACTAAGTACTACTGGAAGCTGTATTCATAAATTACTGAATTACTTATATCACTACCCGCCTATGAAAATAATACTGATAAACATTTAATATTAAGATGAAGTAATACAGCTGAGTGTGATGAAGCCCTAACTGTGAATAAATAGAGATGAGAAAATATATTTATAATTTATTTCATTACTCACACCACTACCAAGCAATATAAAATATCAGATTGATGAACACTTGTCTGTAAGATAAAGTAATACAGCTGTGTGTGATAAAGACCTAGCTGTGAATAAATAGAGTTGAAACAGCGTATTTATAAATTATTTCATTACTCACACCACTACCTATCAATAAAAATAACAGATTGATGAACACTTGCCTATGAGATAAAGTAATACAGTTGTGTGTGATAAAGGTCTAACTGTGAATAAATGGAGAGAGTTGAGCGAGTGTTGTGAAATGACTCAATGGTGCTGAGAGGAGTGAAGCCAGCGGAGCCAGCGGAGCCAGCGGAGCCTCACAGCAACGCTTCAGAATTTGGGCCTAAGTTGATTTGCTCACTTGATTAGAGAAACAAATTTATCGGTGCGGGTTATGGAGTGAAAGCGTGGACGTGTCGCTGTAATCACTGGCGCTTCAGGCCGTCCACTGCAGGCAGGATCCAGTACACGCCGTTGCGAAAGGAGAAACAAAAAAATACACGAGGCATGATGAAATTCCACTAGGCGAGAGAACACTGCGGTGACGAAAGGGCGTGTTGATCGCGTGCGTGGGTAAAAGTAATAAGAATAACGACACTGCCTGATATATCTCTGGAATCTTGGAGTTATTATGTGGAGTTTGTTCCCATTCGCTCTGTATGGATTCGAAGCACATGGTTTGTTTCTCTACCAGTGTCTGTGACTCGGCTGGACTGTCTTTTGTTAACCCTTTTAGTGCGAGTTTTTTCTCAGCTTGGTATTATAGTCTTGCATAAATTTACGTAAGGATTTTGAAAGGCTACACTCAGCAAAAGGTGTCATCGAATAACTACCGAAGCTTTTTAGAACCTGTAGCTTAATTTTTGATGAATAAAATTGCCTAGGGTTGCTGAAAGTAAAATTACATACGCCATTAACATTTAAAGGGCTAAAATACGCATACGTGTAAACTGAAGACCATGACACCCCCTGGAGGCCACACACAGCACAATGGAAGTGGCCATGTGATGAAGCACTGACCGCTCCTCACTGAACTTTACACTCTTTTGCTATTCACAGTTTTTTTTTTTTTTTCAATTCCTCTCTAGGTATTCAAATTCTTTTATATGCATTACATCACTAGTTTAGTAATATTCTAATCATTCCTGTATACGAAATCCACCAAAGGAAGAATACAAATTTATCTACTTAATACTCAACGAAAGAAAACATCCTGAATCAACAAAATTACAGGTATTATTAGTGGTTTTTTCTAAGGTGATGACTGTAAGAGTGTAGACAGTGGGTGTAATCACGGGTTACGGATGGGCCATGGGTGAAGGTCAAGTATGGACAGTGGGTAACGACCAGAAAAAGATTAGGAGCTGGTCTTAGTGTCATATAATCTCGTTTTTTTTTTTTTTGTCTTCGTCTTTGTCCATTTTCGAAGTATAATTAGTTTCTCCTCCTCCTCCTCCTCCTCCTCCTCCTCCTCCTCCTCCTCTTTCTCTTCCTTCCCTTCCTCTTCCTTCTCCTCCTTCTCTTCCTACTCTTCTTCCTTCATACCCCTCTTCTTTCTTTTTCTTGTTCTTGTTGCTAGTTGTTCTTCTTCTTTTCTTCTTCTTTATTCACTTCTTTTTAAGCATAATGAGTTCCTCCTGCTCCTCCTTCTCCTCCTCCTCCTCCTTCTTCTCCTCTTCCTCCCCCTCTTCTTCCTTCTCCTACTCCTCTTCCTTCATACCACTTCTTTTTTCATCTCTTTTTCTTCTTCTTCTATTTCTTTTTCTTTCTTCTTTGGCTCTTCTTTCTTTAATACGGAGACGCAATATCGATTATCGAATTCATCTTCACACCTTGTCGACGTAACTTTACAAACGCACGGTTTTCTTTTTCTTCGTCTTCTTCAACGCTCAGAATAAATAAAGACTGGACACCTCGTTAATTCATCTTAGTACCTTTTTTCCGAATAATTCCACAGTTTTGCACAGTTTTCTTCGTCTTTGTCTTTAAACCCACTACTACTACTGAGTGCCATGTTGTTGTGAGTCAGAAAAGAGTAAATAAAGATATGACTGTAATGAATGAGTAGGAATTATCTATAACCTCATCAACACAACACTTATCGTACAATTTTCTAGTGACAGGAAGATAATGTTAAACAGACGCCGCGGTGCTGGAAAGGTTAACCGTGAAAAGAAATACAGACTAAGAATTCAACTTCGCACTCTGTTGCCTCGTATTTTCACAGCTTTGATTAAGATTTACTTTATTCATTCGCAGATGGAAATCAAACTTGTCGGGGACTTGTGCGCTGCGTGATGAAGCTTCCACTCACAAAGATAAATTTACGTTCCCCTTTGAGATCAGAATGAACGCCACCCTTACTGATGAAATTGCTGTGAAATGTCGTGATGAGATTTTAAATATTTGCCACGCTCCCGCCCCACACGCAGGCCGGGCGGTGAGAGGTCGTCGCCGCGGGATCCAGTAGCGGGGAGTGGAAGGCGACACAAGGGAACAATTTATAGTGGCTCCAGTTGTCTCCAGCGATGTATCACCTTCCAAAAGGATCGTATCGGGTAACATCCAATCCTTTGTTTAAACGAATTCCACATTTCTCCTTTACTTTTCCCCGCTGGAAGTGCCGCCTTTCCTAACCTTTTAATATCACCTTTCCCTGTACCCTTACTCCGTTTTCTAACACTGCAATATCGCTTTTTTTTTTTTTTCCTCTGTCTCTCTCCGTACCCTTGCCCTATTTCTTACCTCTTCAATATCACCACTTTTCTCCCCGTACCTTTATTTTGTACCCCAAAGTACCACTTCTTTGCTCACAGTACACTTATCTTGTTCTCTAACTCTACACCATCATCTCTTTTTTACCATATACTCTACGTTTCTCCAGCCCTACTAAGAACTTCTTTCTTAACGTATTTACCTTGCTTTCTAACCCTACATCACTTTTTTTCCCTTCCTCGCCCCTCCCCCGACCACGTACCCAGACTTCACTTCCAGGAATTCCAAAGCAAGGTGAAGTACTCAGATCAACATAAGGTAAATTTTCCAGACGAGTTTTCCAGGCGGCGACGCGATGCTGATGGAACGCGGCGCTCATGGTATTAGCGAGGACCCCGCACCGCAATATTCCTCGCAGGTGTGACGCTTAGTCGAAATAATAGTCAGGCCGCCATCGAGACGCGCCATATCGAGCGGCCCGGCACTGCTCCTGTCCAATAACACGCCGCCCTGCCCCGCGCCGCCCCAGGCAGGCAGGGAGGCAGGGATGCAGGGAGGGAGAGGTAGGCAGGGAGGGGACAGTACTGAAAAAAAAAAAAAAAAACTGCACCAAGCTTTGCTTGTGTCAGTCGTCAGTCTCTGCTCCGGGTGAGTGTCGCTCATGTCTCCGTCTTGCACTATAATGCTCATGTGTATGTATGACTGCATGAATGTACGCACATATGTACATGTATGTATGTATGGAGGTAGATGGTCACATGTATGGATGTTAACCATAAAAAACACTGGTTCCTAGTGTGTAATTTCCACAAAAATAAATAATTTGCTATTTGAAACAATTAAAAATATTATGAATGAAACACCTGCATGTTGATATATATATATATATATATATATATATATATATATATATATATATATATATATATATATATATATATATATATATATATATATATATATATATATGAAGCATTAAAATGTTCTTAGTGCTCACCCCGTTGATTAAAGTAAATAAAAGTTTACATCTGCTATTATTTCTGCTGTCATTTATTATGCCTACTATTATTCTTTTTTTCCTTTAAATCAGCACAATGCATCGCCCCGTAGTGATCGCTGTGGAGAAAACAAAAAATAAATTGATAAATAACAACAACAACAACAACAACAACAACAACAACAACAACTACTACTACTACTACTACAACAATAATAATAATAATAATAATAATAATAATAATAATAATAATAGTAAAAGCTCAAAAAAATATATTTCCGGCACAAGTCAAACACGACAAGGGTCCCGGCACATCCATCGGCCGCGTCTTGAATACATTTGAATCCCTGAGCGTGGCGGCAGCGGTGCAGCACAACCTTGGCGGGTGCATACATCAGCGGTGTATCACTGTGGCGCGCCCCTCATTGCCCTGCTGCCCCGCGCCACCACCACTGCCACCACCACCACTCTAGTGATCTAGGTGGAAGCCGCCAGGAATGTGAGAAGAGAAAACCGACAGGTAACCGTCAGCAGTTGCAAGTCCTTTAATCTCTTAACTCTTTTTGTTCACCAGCTAAGGTTGTATTTATAGCCACTTGTTAGACTGGTTAAACTCTCTCTATTTTATTTAACAAAAACATGAACATGTACACAAGAAATACTGAACATAAAAAATGATTTACATAAAGATATGGACAAAGAGAGTGAATGTGTGTGTGTATGTCTGTGTGAAGAAAGGAGTAATATGATGTATAGAAAAGACGTGTAACGTATGTGTCGAAAAGCGTGCACAGAATGTGTATGTATAAAAAATGAGGAAGAAGAGATGAAAGACGAAAAATCTGTGCAGTAGAAAGAGAACGGGAGGCTGAAAACATATAAGAGAAAACGGAGTGCTTGGAGCGGTGACTTGTGTTTACATATTACTGGTTCTGAGAAGCGCGTAAGCTTTAGTGTACCCTGAATATGAGAGAAAATGGGATGTTTCTATGGCTGACTAGATTATTTGCTACATAACTTCCCCCGAGTGAGGAGGCACGACGAACGATACGTGCTGCTTAGCCGTGGCGCGTGGTGCTGAAGGCGTGGCCGGCGATGTCGGGTCGTGAGGTGCCGTCGGGGTGTGCAGGATGTAGGCGGGCTTGACTCGGTCTATGGCTATGACGTCAGAAGAGCCGTTTCTGTTGATGGTGATGTTTTTCCTCGTCCTGCGGAGGACCTCGAAGGGGCCTTCGTAGGGGCGCTGTAGTGGTTTACGGACAGCGTCAACCCTGACGAAGACGTGTGTGCAGTCTTCGAGGTCCTGGCTGACGAAGGTCTTGGCGGGGTGCGTGCGAGGTTGCACCGGCTGCAGGCTTCTCATCGACTCCTTAAGACTGCTGGCGAAGTCTTGGACGCTGCAGGGGCCGGCGTCGGGTGAGCTGGTAAGGAGCTCGCCAGGGAGTCGAAGAATGGTGCCGTATACGAGCTCGGCAGAAGAGTGATGAAGGTCCTGCTTGAGGGACGTCCGGATGCCGAGGAGGACGAGGGGTAAGGTGGCGTTCCACTTCTCGCGTTGGTCGCTGGAAGCCATCAGTGACGACTTCAGCTGGCGGTGGAAACGTTCCACTGTAGCGTTGGCCTGAGGATGGTAGCTGGCAGTCCTGTACCGTCGAATGCCGAGTAGTGTCATCAGTTTGTTCCAGACACTGGACTCAAACTGGCCGCCGCGGTCAGAAGTGAGGCTGACAGGAACACCGAAGCGTGAGATCCACGTGCTGATAAAGGCACGTGCAACGGTGTCAGTGGAGATGTCAGTCAGCGGTGCAGCTTCTGGCCAGCGAGTGAAGCGGTCGACACAGGTGAGGATGTAGCGGTAGCCGTCGGAGTGAGGAAGAGGGCCAACAAGGTCGATATGGACGTGTTCGAAGCGTGTGGAGACTGGCGTGAAGGTGGCTGTAGGGGAGCGTGTGTGTCGCGTCACCTTGGAGGCCTGACAGGTGGTGCACCTACGTGTCCAGTCTCTCACGTCCTTGTTGATGGCGGTCCAGATGAATCGGGACGTCATCATGTGTTGTGAAGCTCTGATGCCAGGATGTGAGAGGTCGTGCAGCTGACGGAAGAGTGGATACCTGTGCCGTTGAGGCAGGTATGGTCTGACGGTGTTGGTCGAGACGTCAGCGTAGATGTGCACTTGAGTGCCTGGTAGCTGTACTCTCTTCATCTGTAGTGCGGCGTTTTCTTTCAGTTGCTGCAGCTCGGCGTCAGCGGCCTGATCGGCAGCAATGGCGGCGTAATCGATGAGAGAGGTAGATGTGGCACAGATGTTGCGTGACAGGGCATCGGCTGGGGCGTTATCTTCACCTTTCACGTAACGGAGGTCCGTGGTGAACTGAGAGATGAAGTCTACGTGGCGCAGTTGACGTGGTGAGTAGGATGACTTGTTCTTGATGAAGGTGCTCGTCAGCGGCTTGTGGTCAGTGTAGATATGAAACTGACGTCCTTCGACAAAGTACTGGAAGTGCTTCAATGCCTTGTAGATGGCGAGGAGCTCTTTGTCGAAGGCGCTGTACTTCTTCTCGGCAGTGTTGAGTTTCTTGGAGAAGAAGGCGACGGGTTTCCAGGCACCGTCGATGTGCTGCTGTAGCACTGCTCCAACTCCGGTGTCGGAGGCGTCCGTGGCGATGGAAGTAGGAGCGTCTGGGGCAGGGAAACTGAGCGCTGTGGATGTGAGCGCCTTCCGGGCAGCGAGGAAAGCGTCCTCAGCTGCGGGCGTCCAGGCAAGGGTGACGGACTGGCCTCGTTTGGCTGGCTTCACTAAGGCGTAGAGAGGCTGGAGGAGGAGCGCGCATCGGGGAATGAACCTGTGGTAATAGTTCAGCATCCCGAGGAACTGCTTCAACTGGCGCTGAGTTGTGGGCTTCGGGAAATTCTGGATGGCAGTACAGCGACTTGCAGTTGGGGTGAAGCCTGAGGAGGACACAGTGTGGCTGAGGAAGTCGACTGAAGGCACGCCGAACACGGACTTGTCGGCGTTGACCTGGATGCCGTAGTCCTTCAGACGAGTGAAGACTTGCTCGAGGTGTTGGCGATGAGCAGCGTCGTCTGGGCTGGCAACAAGAATGTCATCGACGTAAGTGAAGCAGAACTGCAGTCCTCGCAAAACTTCGTCCATGAAGCGCTGGAATGTTTGAGCAGCGTTCTTGAGACCGAAGGGCATCCTAGTGTATTCATATAGTCCGAAGGGCGTGATTATGGCCGTCTTCGGGATGTCCTCGGGGTTGATGGGGATCTGATGGAAGGCCTTTACGAGGTCGATCCTGGAGAAAATTGTAGAGCCGTGCAGTTGTGAGGAAAACTCCTGAATGTTAGGCACTGGATACCTGTCCATCTCGGTGCGGGAGTTTAGGGCTCTGTAGTCCCCGCAAGGGCGTATGTCACCGTTTTTCTTGGGGACGACGTGAAGCGCAGACGACCAGTTGCTGGAGCTTGGGCGGATGATGCCTTGCTGCATCAGAGACTCAAACTCGGCCCTGACCTGTTTGTAGCGTTCTGGTGCTAAGCGACGAGCCTTGGCGAAAACAGGTGGTCCGGTGGTCTCTATGTAGTGCAGGACGTGATGTTTCACTGGCTGCGTGGCTGAGTATGGCTGTGTTAGTGTTGGGAAACCCTTGAGGATGGCGGCGAAGGGGTTATCTCGGCAGACTGCGGAGATTCCGGTGCTCTCGCCAGGTGCCGTTCGGCCACGGGTCCGCAGGGAGGTGAGACGATCCAGCAGCGTGCCATGCTTCAAGTCGACTAAGAGGTCGTGGTGGCGTAGGAAATCGGCGCCTAGGATGGGTTGGGTCACAGCTGCTACGTAAAAGGTCCAGTCGAAGGAGCGGCGGAGGTTGAGTTCGAGGTGTAGTGTCTGCCGCGCGTACACAGGAATTTTCGAGGCGTTGGCTGCATAGAGGTGCGTGGTTACAGGCAACCTCTTCTGGCTGTCTGTGGCAGGCAGGACACTGACCTCAGCGCCGGTGTCGACGAGGAACTTAATTCCGGTGCGTCGGTCGTAGACGTGAAGTAGCTGTGACTTGGGCTGGCGGATCGTACGCGCCGTGAACGTCCGCCCGTTTAGTTTGACGCCGGGGTGGTGTTGTAAGTGCAGGGTTGGGTGCACTTAATGGCCTCGCTACCGAACCTGCTGTGGTAGTAGCAGACGCCCGGGGTGCGTGTAGTGCTACGCGACCGAGAGCGGTAGCGAGGGCGTCGAGGTGACGGTGGGCGGCGACGCTGGCGGGTATTTAGTTGTTCCTGCATCGCGCTGACCTGCAGGGCCAGCTGCGACACAATGTGGGTGAGTTGCTGGACGTCTGCTGTGTTAGTGACAGTGGCGACTGAAGACGGTGGCGTTGCCGACGGAACTGTCGACATATAGTCGTCAGCCAGCTGCGCGAGGTCTGGCGCAAGGCGTTTGAGGACGGCTTGCCTGAGGTCGTCGTAGGGATTGTCCGAAGAGGGGGCTTTCGCGATGGCGTCAGAGACTTGCAAGAGGACCTCGGGTGGCAGGAGAGTGCAGGCGTGAGTGAACTGTTTCAAGGCCTCAGTGATGTTGTTTGCCTTGAAGTTCAGCTCCAAGATGGTAAACCACATGTTGGGGTCGTGGCTGTTGAAGGCTGGAGCCCTGGAGGGGGGAGCTGGGGAGGCGGTGTCCGGTGGAGCCATGGCCGTTTCTTGTTGCTGGCGTGCGATGGGGCCTGGTGGCTTGTTATGCGAGTCGTGGAGCAGGGTGTAGTGACGCCTGTCGGCGAGGCGCGGGCTCCTCCGGCGCCAGGTGCCAGTGAGAGGTGGCAAGGGATGCCTGCTGGGCGCCACTGTGCAGTGATGGTCCTAGGCACGTACTTTACCACACTCGCACTTACGGCTTGGAACGCACTGCCGTGAACGAAGTGTGTAGTCTGTGTGTGTGTGTGTGTGAGTGCGTGTATGTGTAGGTGTTGGTGTCTGGCACACGGGGGTTGGTACGCGCTGATGCACACTAGGGAGTTTTCTAGGGGCAGGGGTTAACACACACAGGGGGAGGGTGGACGACGGGGGAGAGGGGAGGGACGGTCGGGAGCACTAACACTTTGGTGGGGGAACGTTGCAGGGAACGCCGCCCTGTTGTCGAGCGGAAGACGGGAGTACCGGTGCAGGGGGCGCCGCCCTGTTGTAGAGAAGCGAAATCAGGGCCAGTGGGGTCACGGCCGGGTGGCGGTGACCGTGCGTGGTGAGCCGGAGAGGTGTTGCTGCTGCTGTGGTGGTGATGGAGGCTGGGCAGCAGGTGTGGCAGGGGTGGCAGGTGACCAGGCAGCAGGTGGAGTTGGCGCGGTGGGTCACGGCAGCAGGAGAGGGAAGGACCTGGTGGCGGTGGTGAGGCGGCAGGTGAGCGTGGCCTCAGTGGCCTGGGTGGCTGGCGAGGCGTGGTGAGTCACAGCTGCGAGAGAGGGTGGCTGGTGACTGGCGAGGCAGCGGCGGTGACCACGGTTGCTGGGCTGGGTGACGGTGTGTGTGTGTCACGTGGCGGCTGGCCGGGCTGGGTGGCGTCGGTGGGTCACGGCTGGGCCAGGCTGGGTGGCGGTTTGGCCGTGGTGGTCCGTGTCAGGCGGGGGCTGACCTGGGCGAGGTACCTATAGCTGTGGCGACGCTATAGTGCTAAAGAACCTGGGACACAGCATTGGTGGAGCTGGCCACTACGGTCTAACTCCGAGTCACCATTTCTAGTGATCTAGGTGGAAGCCGCCAGGAATGTGAGAAGAGAAAACCGACAGGTAACCGTCAGCAGTTGCAAGTCCTTTAATCTCTTAACTCTTTTTGTTCACCAGCTAAGGTTGTATTTATAGCCACTTGTTAGACTGGTTAAACTCTCTCTATTTTATTTAACAAAAACATGAACATGTACACAAGAAATACTGAACATAAAAAATGATTTACATAAAGATATGGACAAAGAGAGTGAATGTGTGTGTGTATGTCTGTGTGAAGAAAGGAGTAATATGATGTATAGAAAAGACGTGTAACGTATGTGTCGAAAAGCGTGCACAGAATGTGTATGTATAAAAAATGAGGAAGAAGAGATGAAAGACGAAAAATCTGTGCAGTAGAAAGAGAACGGGAGGCTGAAAACATATAAGAGAAAACGGAGTGCTTGGAGCGGTGACTTGTGTTTACATATTACTGGTTCTGAGAAGCGCGTAAGCTTTAGTGTACCCTGAATATGAGAGAAAATGGGATGTTTCTATGGCTGACTAGATTATTTGCTACACCACCACTACCACCACCACCATGCGTGGGCGTCCCTCGCCTGGGGAAGGGGACAGGAAGGAAGCACCGTGAAATGAAGGGCAGGGTGGGAGGGAGGGAGGGAGAGAGAGAGAGAGAGAGAGAGAGAGAGAGAGAGAGAGAGAGAGAGAGAGAGAGAGAGAGAGAGAGAGAGAGAGAGAATGTATGTATTCTTTTTTCATGTATTATTAATGTATTAGTAATCACTAATGCTTTTATTATTATTATTATTATTATCATTATTATTATTATTATTATTATTATTATTATTATTATTATTATTATTATCACCATTATCATCATCATCATCATTATTGTTCGTATTATGAGGGCATTAGCTTTCGAGTAGCTAGCCCCGTGACAGGGGTAGGCTTGGCCCCTGATGATGCTGCCTTCATTTGCACTTTATGTATATTTTACTTGTTTAAATAAAACGAGAGAGAGAGAGAGAGAGAGAGAGAGAGAGAGAGAGAGAGAGAGAGAGAGAGAGAGAGACAGATAGACAGAGACAGACAGACAGAGACAGACCGAGACAAAGACTGAAATCACATTCCATCAATACATAAAAATAGAAAGAAAAGAAAAAAGCAGAATAATCAGGCGAAAAAATCTTCCTCTTTCACACACAAAAGAAACCAAGAACAAAAACCTTGACATACATAAAATATAATCCATCCGTCCTGCCTTTCATTCTTTCTTTCTTTCTTACAGCGCATATTTCTTCCCTCTTACCATCTTTTCCCCTTCTTTTTTCTTTGATATAACATTTCGCGCCATTTTTCTCAGGAGACAAGCCAGTCAATCTTGGAAAATTGAAACATACTGTCGCAATAACAGCAATAATTTCTTCTCCCGCCTCTCTGCCTCTCCTCCATCTCTCCTACAGCTCCTCCGCAGGCAAGGCACAAATCTTACTTTCCTCCATCTGGTTATTGCGTGCTCTTGTACTCACGCTGGCGCTGACGGGGAGCTTAGGTCATAAATTCTCGCGCCTTCCACCTCCGTCAGATGTCTCTCTCCAGAAGCCCGCAAGGGGGGGAGTGATTATGCCGTCAGCGTGAGGAAGCGTTTCTTTATATTTTCCTTCGTTGTCCTCTCCATGTGCTTATTGCTCTCTCTCTCTCTCTCTCTCTCTCTCTCTCTCTCTCTCTCTCTCTCTCTCTCTCTCTCTCTCTCTCTCTCTCTCTCTCTCTAGAAAAATATAACTTTAAAGAAAGAAAAGTATGAATTTTCTGTACGATTTTTCTTCTTTTCGTATCGGTGGTATGTCCTTATTTCTCTCTCTCTCTCTCTCTCTCTCTCTCTCTCTCTCTCTCTCTCTCTCTCTCTCTCTCTCTCTCTCTCTCTCTCTCTCTCTCTCTCTCTCTCTCTCTCTCCAGAAAATAACACACAACAAAGAACGAAAGGTTATGATTTTCCGAAATGCTGTTTTTTTTTAGTATTATTCTTTTGTACTGGAATAATGGTACGAAGTTATTCTCTCTCTCTCTCTCTCTCTCTCTCTCTCTCTCTCTCTCTCTCTCTCCTCTCTCTCTCTCTCTCTCTCTCTCTCTCTCTCTCTCTCTCTCTTATCAGTGACAGGCCGCTTCGATTGCACCAAGATACCTGCGAGGTGTGAATTTTAGGCGAATGTCACTGATTTATATATAGATTCACACCTGCCTCTGTAATAACGATCATGAAACACCTAATGGACATGAATAAAAGCAATGAAAGGCGACTAACGTAATGAAATAACCACTGCACTACACGTCAGCTGAAAAGTAACTCATAAAACCGAACTATTTGCAAACCGATAAAAATGTACTACAGAAAATAATAATAACAATGAATGCAGAGTTAATAAAAAAAAGGCTTAAAAATAACAAATAAATGAATAAATACCAGGAAATAAAAAAGCAAATAACGAAGAGAAAAATGTAATATGCACAAATTTCTTTCTTTCCTGTCCTCGTTCTTTTTCTCCTCATTTTCCTCCTCCTCCTTGTTCTTCTCCTCCTATGATTATTCTTATTCTTATTCTTCTTTTCCTTGCTTTCTTGACTTCCTTTGTTTGGTATCCCTTTTGAGTTCTTTGTTTCTGAGCTTAATCCTGATCTTGCTTTCTCTCAGGTAACGCCACAGCTGTCACTTAACTGTTAACTATTAACTTCATATATTTGCTTTACTCTCCCCTCACTACTACATTTTAGCTTAACGGAAAATGGGACGAAACAGAAAGAAAATAATGCCTAATAATCTCTCTCTCTCTCTCTCTCTCTCTCTCTCTCTCTCTCTCTCTCTCTCTCTCTCTCTCTCTCTCTCTCTCTCTCTCTCTATCTATCTATCTATCTATCTATTTATTTACCTATCTATTCTTTTTTTTGTCAGTGCATTCAATTATTTATTTGTTTTTAGTTTATTTTCACTTATTATTTATTTATTTATTTACATATTTAGTTATTTATCTATACTTACTTTCTACTTACCTAGCTAATTAACTAACTTACTAACTTACTCACTTAATTACTTACTTATATACTTATCTATCTTTACACTATTCCGAGTGCTCACAAAAGAACGACCTTAACAGTAAAAGGGGTCAAGGGAGCGTGGTGGCCGCTGACTCCATGAAGAAAGCGAGGGAGACGCCTCGACTCAGGAACAAGAGTAAAAAATCCGGCCACAAATTATTGCAGGAAGAAAGGGAAGATTTACGAGGCACGGAGAGGAAGATTAGTGTCAAGATCGAATTGTCTGCTGACCCGCGAGAGAGAGAGAGAGAGAGAGAGAGAGAGAGAGAGAGAGGGAGAGAGAGAGAGAGAGAGAGAGAGAGAGAGAGAGAGAGAGAGAGAGAGGGGTTGATTTTGTCTTCACTAGGATACTGAATATTTTACTAGTACAAAAATAAATATTTATGGAAAAAAACAATTATCCAGAGAGAGAGAGAGGAGAGAGAGAGAGAGAGAGAGAGAGAGAGAGAGAGAGAGAGAGAGAGAGAGGAGAGAGAGAGAGAGAGAGAGAGAATCCTTCATAAAATCCTACGACGTCATAATACAGCAAATTTGAGGCATTAAAAAGTAGATAACATGACCAAATTTAATGATAATAAGAAAAAAAAAACGAAATTAAGAAATACAGAAAATAAAATAAGAAAAAATATTAAGCTGATAAGAACGTGGGCAGATCCGAACCGTCACGATGAAAGAAAAAGAAATAAAAACGAGAAAAATAAAAATAAATACAGAAAATGAGAACGTGGGCAGAACCAAGCCATCATGATAAAAGAAGAGATAAGCGAAGCCAAAAACAAGCACAAAAATAAATCAATAAATAATGAAATAGATTATAGCGTGGGCAGAACCAAACTAATATTAGGCGAAACGAAAACGAAGCCAATAAAAAGAACGAAAAAGCAAGAAAAAACATTAAAAAAAAAAAAGATTACAGAGATTAGAGCATGAGCAGAGCCAAGCAATAATGAGAGAAAAGCTTATGTAAAAGATTCATAAGCCAAATGAAGGA
>NC_087180.1:10809114-10831614 GCF_035594125.1 Scylla paramamosain
TCTCTCTCTCTCTCTCTCTCTCTCTCTCTCTCTCTCTCTCTCTTGTTTGATTAGTTCCATCACCACCACTCCCCTCTTCTCGTCATTCTTTTTCTTTTGCTTCTCCTCATGCCATCATCACAGCCTTTTCCCCTCTTCTCGTCATTCTTTTTCTTTTACTTCTCTTCATGTCATCATCACAACCTTTCCTCTCTCTCTCTCTCTCTCTCTCTCTCTCTCTCTCTCTCTCTCTCTCTCTCTCTCTCTCTCTCTCTCTCTCTCTCTCTCTCTCTCTCTCTCTCTCCACTACCCTGCCTCACACCACCTACCCTCTCCTCAGGCATGCCAGTGACTATTGTGTCCAATCTATCCTGCAAACTATTGATATAAATAAATAAAAAATAAAATACAAAATAAATTAAAATAGGATCAGAATATCATAAAAAAAATGTCCTTTACCTTTAATGCGTATGGTAGTAATTTTCTTTCTTCCTTTTTTCCTTTCTTCCTTTCTTTCTTTCTCTCGATAAGGAAGTTGTGTAGTAAAAGAGGAAAGGAAATCGGTCACGCGGGTGGAAAGAAAACTGAAGGAGGAAAGATAAAGGAAGGAACAAAGCAATAAAGAAAAGTTATGACACTGTAAAAACAAGAACAGATCAAATTAAGTGTCGTTTAAAAGGAATGAGAAAAGGGAAAACAAAGCAAACAAAAAAAAATCAGTAAAAACAAGAAACAATGAAAGAAAAGAATTAAAAATATATATTACAGTAAAATTAAATCAAATGAAAGCAAAATCAGGTGTCATACGAAATAATAATAATAATAATAATAATAATAATAATAATAATAATAATAATAATAATAATAAAGGGTGAGTCTCTCTCTCTCTCTCTCTCTCTCTCTCTCTCTCTCTCTCTCTCTCTCTCTCTCTCTCTCTCTCTCTCTCTCTCTCTCTCTCTCTCTCTCTCTCTCTCTCTGTACTTTTATTTATTCATTCCTGGTTTTCCTTCTCCAGTCTCTCTCGAAGTTTCATCATATAACAAAGAAAAAGATAAAAAAAGAAAACGACAAAAGTAAAAATATTTACAAGAAAGTAAAAAATAAAACAAAAAAATAAAAACGTCAACACCACCACCACCACCACCATCACCAACAACAACAACAACAACAATAATAAAAATAATGGAACGTGGATATTCATTTTCCTCCCCATGTCTCTGTTTTTTATTTTCACTTTCTCTCCTGTCCGGTCCGGGAAACTCCATCACCTTGACAAACTCTTCCCTTTCCAATACGCCTCGGAATCACTCACTTCCCAACCTTTTACCTGATGGCGTACGCTCTGAATCGGCATTTGCTCGCGACTCCTGCTGCTGGTGGACTGGTGACGTGTGTGTGTGTGTGTGTGTGTGTGTGTGTGTGTGTGTGTGTGTGTGTGTGTGTGTGTGTGTGTGTGTGTGTGTGTGTGTGTGTGTGTGTGTGTGTGTGTGTGTGTGTGTGTGTGTGTGTGTGTGTGTGTGTGTGTGTGTGTGTGTGTGTGTGTGTGTGTGTGTGTGTGTGTGTGTGTGTGTGTGTGTGTGTGTGTGTGTGTGTGTGTGTGTGAAATGTTCTTATTTACATCCTCCCTTTTTCCCTCGTTGTACCGTTTGCCAGCACGCCTTTCATTATATTACGAGTCAATGCAATAACCTGGCGAATATTGTAGCAACTTGGGGCAGTAACTATGTAAAAGCCACAGAGGACGATGACTCTTTTTGCAATATCAATAATGAAAATGATGGTGGTGATGATGACAACAACAACAACAACAACAATAGTAGTAGTAGTAGTAGTAGTAGTAGTAGTAGTAGTAGTAGTAGTAGTAGTAGTAGTAGTAGTAGTAGTAGTAGTAGTAGTAGTAGTAGTAAACTCCTAAGCAGTCCTACTATCCAGCATTCAATAATTATGGACCACAACACATTTCATTTAAACCAATGTTGAAAAAAAAAATCTTCAAAAAAAAAATACAACTTTGAACAAATAACCCACCTCTGAAGTAGTGTACCTGAGCACCACCACCACCAACAACAACAACAACAACAACAACAACAACAACAACAACAACAACAACAACAACAACAGCAACAATAATAATAATAATAATAATAATAATAATAATAATAATAATAATAATAATGATAATAATAATAAACAACCTGGAAAAACATTGTAATTCTTAAAAAAAAAAAAAACTCGTATACCTCTGAAAAGTAATTGTGTAATCTTTCAAAAAAAAAAAAAAAAAAAAAACATTTACACTTTTCAGAAAAATATTACACCTTTCAAAAACCATACGGGTCTGACGACATGTACACCACAGCAAACCTATGTACACCTTTGAAAAAACTTACACTTTTTAAAATTTCATACCTACACACTTAGCATTAATCGTTCCTGTGAGCGTCCCACTGAATCACCTCTCCCTTCTATCTCCCTATCCATCGAGCCCTTATTTATTATTTTATATGCACCACATTTCTTGCCGCTTCACTCTACCTATCACGTCTACATCCATCACGTCCCTTTTTATCATTTATAGTACCTGTATTTCCTTCTACGTACGTCTCAATCACCTTTCTGTATATCTATATTAGCTTTCTCTCACATGTATCATCTATATACCATCTCAATCACCTCCTATATATAATTTTTACTGCATTTCTATCGTCTGTATCACTTTCCTATGTATAACTTAAATCTCGTGTCCTCATTAGTATATATAAGACATCTGAAGTCTCACCTGTATCATCTTTCTATATATCACCTTAATCACCTATAACCTGACCTCTTTCATCTATATACATCACCTAAGTCGCCTTTAAATCATTTCTTTCAGTTACTATCTATCAATCCTACATAACATCTTTCCATGCGTCACTTCAGTCACCTGTTTTCATCAGCATACCCATCACACCTTCAGCCTGACCTCTATCACATATACGAGTATATCACGTCAGTCACCTTCATATAACCTCTTTTACCTTTCTTCTTCTCGCTTCACACTTTTCTATGCATCATCTCAACTGCGTTTTCATTAGCATACCTCACATTGCTTGAATCTCACTCCTATCGCCTATAATAATCCCAGTCATATTTATATAACTACTTCTACCTTTGTACCTATCGATTTTGACTCCTTTCTATGCATCACCTCACCTACCTGTTTTCATCAGCATACCTCACGCACCTTGAGTTTCATCTTGCTCTCTTTGCAGATTCGATGACACCCTTTCAACTGCCTCCCATCTCGACACTTCTAATTGTAAGAAAACCCATTATCCCTCCACTCAGGTAAATAGCTACCTTGGCCTCATTACCTCACACATTATTGTCTGCCCTCGTCAAGACACGTTCCTGGTGCAGCCTCCAGAGATACATGATTCTTAACAATTTCAATTTCGAAAGAGTGTGCGCTCTTTTTTTTTTTTTTTCTCTTTTCTTTTTTTTTTTTTTTTTCTTTTCTTCCAACTCAGTAACTTGTAATTACATGTAAAGGTCTTGTTTTCTCTTCCCGGAACAAGGTTTTAAGTTTCTAATGTCAAGAGACGTGGAAAGAGAGAGAGAGACAGAGAGAGAGAGAGAGAGAGAGAGAGAGAGAGAGAGAGAGAGAGAGAGAGAGAGAGAGAGAGAGAGAGAGTAAATATACAAGTAAAAGAAAGAAAGAAAGGTCAATGTTTGCTTTCACTCCGCATCAGTTAGGGCAATAAAACTTCCGTAAGGTGAAGTGTGTGGAATCGTCTTCACTGAGATGCAACTCACTGCGCGCAGGAATGGAGGACGGAAGGAGGAGGAGGAGGAGGAGGAGGAGGAGGAGGAGGAGGAGGAGGAGGAGGAGGAGGAGGAGGAGGAGGAGGAGGAGGAGGAGGAAGGAAGGAAAAACAGGTAGCCAGACAGACAGACAGACAGACAGACAGACAGACAGACAGACAGACACACACACACACACACACACACACACACACACACACACACACACACACACACACACACACAGACTGAAAGAAAGATAGATAGGTAAGTAAACATATAGATAGATAGATAGATAGATAGATAGATAGATAGATAGATGATAAATAGATAGACTGATAGATGGATGAATAGATGGATGGATGGGTAGATATATATAGAGAGAGAGAGAGAGAGAGAGAGAGAGAGAGAGAGAGAGAGAGAGAGAGAGAGAGAGAGAGAGAGAGAGAGAGAGAGAGAGAGAGAGAGAGAGAGAGAGAAAGAAAGAAAGAAAGAAAGAAAGAAAGAAAGAAAGAAAGAAAGAAAGAAAGAAAGATAGATAGATAGATAGATAGATAGATAGGAAGAAAGAAAGAAAGAGAGAAAGAAAGAAAGAAAGAAAGAAAGAAAGAGATAGATAGATGAAAGGAAGAACAGATGGGAGGAAGGAAGACAGGTAAAGAAGCAATGAAGACGAAAAAGACATTTGAGGGAAGAAGATTAGTGATGAAGGAAGAAAGAAAGGAACATGGAAAGAAAGAAAGAGAAAAGGAAATAAAAAAGGAAAGAGAAAAAGGGAAAGACAAGACCAGAAGAAAAAGCAAAAACTGAAAGGTTACGACATACGAAAGAAAAAGAAAATAATGAAAAAATGAAAAAAATGAAGAAATTTGGAAGAAAGGTGAGCAAAGGAATAGGGAATAATAGGGATGAAAAATGAAAACAGGAACGAATGAGTGAAGAAAAAAAAAAGATAAATTTAGATGAAAAGAGAACGGAGAAAAGAAAAGCAAGCAAATGAGATGAAATGTAAACGCGAAAGGACAGATGAAAAGAACAAAAAAAAAAAAAGAATAAATAAACAAATAATGAAGGTTTAAAGTATCACTGAATAAAAAAAGAACAGGAAAAAAGAAAGGAAAGGAAAGATATACGCAAAAGTGACAATACAGCAATGTTGAGGCGCCGCTTCACCGGTGTTACGTGAACGTGTGATGCATGCAAGGCGTGGTGCGAGGGACGGAAGCAAGAAACATTTTGAGCTTCACTGCATAGAATATTCAGACGAAAAATAAAAAGAGGGGCCACGACAACTGCAGAAATGGAAAGTTGTTGTTGAGCGAGATAAACAACAACAGCAACAACAACAATGATAAAACTATATTTTAATATGTACGAAGAGAAGTAATAACAATAATGGGTATAGCTCGTACATTCCTAAAAACAAAATAAATAAATAAATAAATATAAATACCTACAGAAAAATTTGCCTTCTACTTAGCTGTCATTTTACATCCTGCTTCGTGACATCCTCTAGCCTAGGCAAATTAACTTCACACTCAGGTAAGATTAAAGGTTAGAGGACACATTGCACATGTCACTACACACAGCAGGATGTGAATAAAGCCTTGAGAAGCAGGTGGACAGGTGGAGATGGTTAGCATACCACTTTACCTGAAGCAGTGGAGGCCGTGGTGCTGCTGTGTTGGCGAGTGAGGCCTGGATATCACCTAGTTATCTTATTTACAGCCTCTTTCAGGAAACACACACACACACACACACACACACACACACACACACACAAGGGAGGGCCATGTACCTACAAAAATACCAAGAGAGATTCATGTAATTCCAGTAATCACTAAAAGAAATCGCACTGTAACACGCGGAGTGACCACGTGCTCACGGTAAACAAACACATGACTGACTCAGCGTTCCAATAATGTCTTCGGGAGTGGTGATGGATTTTAACTCACGCAAAATATTTAGGTAAAAACTCATTATTTTTTTTAGAGGATGTTTGCTAAAATATCTCAGAAGCAACAGGGTTATTTCAGAATAGCTTTCTTTTTTTTTTTTTCTTCTTCTTCTTCTTTTCTTTATTTTCGTGATCGCCTCTCATATGAAGATTTTCATAGCCTACCTTGGTGCAAAAACTTAATAAGGACGATTTTCTAATTTTAAAGAATATTAAAGTCTCTCAAAAGCAACAGGGTCATTTTGCAATTATTGTTTGTTTTCGTGGTCGCCTCTCATCTGAAGACTCTTATAGCCTAACTTGACGCAAAATATTAAGACAAAAGCCCAATGATATGTGTATATATATATATATATATATATATATATATATATATATATATATATATATATATATATATATATATATATATATATATATATATATATATATATATATATATATATATATATATATATATATATATATATATATATATATATATATATATATATATATATATATATATATATTCTTTTTTTTTCTTTCATTTTTTTTTCAGAGAATGCTTGTTAAAATATTTGAATAGCAGCAGGACATTTTAAAATTATTGTTTGTTAGTTCCTATCCATGATATCCTCTCATTTGAAGACTCTCATACAAATCCGAACACGGCCGAGCAAACTGTATACGTTACCCACGCCTTCGTAAGTTGCTGTTGTATGCTCATTGCTGCATTTTTATTATATTTTAAAATAGTGGAAATAATACTGATCATAGAATTTAAGCCTGTGATTAGAAATTAAAGATTCATACACTGTAAATTTGCGGGTCAGTGAATGCAGCGCCGATGTACGAGGTTTAATAATACGCACTACACCATTACACGAGGCACATTAATGGATTATGTGTGCATGATTAATAAACAAATAGTAAAGAAGTTGTAAACAGATGCAAATTATATTCATGAGTTAAATAAACGTAAGAGGTGCATTCATTGATGACAGAATCATTCCTTACGACAGGCTTGCATTTCGTCTTTGTTCTTTAGATTTTCATAATATGTCACAACTCTGTAATTGGTAATATAATATACATACAACAAGGAAATAACAATATGAACACAGCAGGCGCCTTTATGTGTTCAGAATTCATGTATTTACTGTCAGTCCGGATTAGTATTAGGAATACTTTTTTTTTTTTTTATGTAGGAAGGATACTGGCCAAGGGCAACAAAAATCTAATAAAAAAAAATGCCCACTGAAATGCCAGTCCCATAAAAGGGTCAAAGCAGTGGTCAAAAATTGGTGGATAAGTGTCTTGAAACCTCCCTCTTGAAGGAATTCAAGTCATAGGAAGGTGGAAATACAGAAGCAGGCAGGGAGTTCCAGAGTTTACCAGAGAAAGGGATGAATGATTGAGAATACTGGTTAACTCTTGCGTTAGAGAGGTGGACAGAATAGGGGTGAGAGAAAGAAGAAAGTCTTGTGCAGCGAGGCCGCGGAAGGAGGGGAGGCATGCAGTTAGCAAAATCAGAAGAGCAGTTGGCATGAAAATAGCGGTAGAAGACAGCTAGATATGCAACATTGCGGCGGTGAGAGAGGAGCTGAAGACAGTCAGTTAGAGGAGAGGAGTTGATGAGACGAAAAGCTTTTGATTCCACCCTGTCTAGAAGAGCAGTATGAGTGGAACCCCCCCCAGACATGTGAAGCATACTCCATACATGGACGGATAAGTCCCTTGTACAGAGTTAGCAGCTGGGGGGATGAGAAAAACTGGCGGAGACGTCTCAGAACACCTAACTTCATAGAAGCTGTTTTAGCTAGAGATGAGATGTGAAGTTTCCAGTTCAGATTATAAGTAAAGGACAGACCGAGGATGTTCAGTGTAGAAGAGGGGGACAGTTGAGTGTCATTGAAGAGGAGGGGATAGTTGTCTGGAAGATTGTGTCGAGTTGATAGATGGAGGAATTGAGTTCGTAATTTTCTTCTTACTGTTTTTCTTATTCTTATTTTTATCTACTAATTATGTTTTATATACAGTAAGTCTTTCAATATTGTTCATTATCTCTCCCGAAGTTCAATTCCTATTTACATCCACACCCCTTTTTACATGCAATCTTCTCTTGATACATGTAGATAATGAGATATTTCCCGTGCAAAGTTATCGAAACATTTTTAATTAGTTTCTCCTCAGCTCACACTTATCTCTATGAAGAAAAACAAGCGCCAGTGTCCTGCATATGTTGTTTAAATAATGTAAGAGTCAAACCGTAACTACAACATATTTACGGAAAATTTAATATTATAGTTTGAGCTCTGAACGTAACACGAGCTGAGCCACTGAGTGGGGTCTGGTGGCGGCATGATTAACTTAACGAGGAATCATCTTAAGGTTTCAGGCATCATGCTGAAAAATGTGTAGCTCTCCCATTTCAAAGAAGTCATATTAAATGCTCATTTGTCATATTCATCTCGTGTTCGATTTCTCCTTGCATATATTTGAATCCCTCGGACACAAAATTTATCTTACTAAATATCAATATGAAATCATTGCATTCCTTCATGTTTCATAGCATATTATTCAGTATACCCAGTAAAGAGTACACATCATAAATCACTACATCAGACATCGTGTAAGCTCCACCATGCAGCGAGTTGACACATTCCACCCCTCAACAGCCTAACAGCTCTGACATCCCAACAGACAGCCGCCGCCACCACACTGGCCTCACCAGTTGCGAGACCTTGAGGATTTTAATGATTTTAACCCAGTGAATGCATGGACAAGTATGAGACTCTCTCTTGTATATAAGACTTTTTAAAATATTTACGACAACGGTTATTAAATCCTGATAAGGTATCTAAACGAGACAATACTTCCCCAGTTTTCAGCAAATAAAGATATGAAAAGACTATATTCCCACTTACTAAGAAGATAGCAAGTATTGAATTATAATGAGATAACACAGATAAACGAAAATACACTGAATATTAGAGGCTATGTCATTCTTTTAAAAAATTAACGCATGAGAAATTATGTTCTTAGACTTCTAACACACATATATAAGATGGCAGTAGGCATTAACTCATAAATAACAAGAACGAAATATAAGAGGCCTCTTAAGTTTCAAAATCATTACCGAAATCACTCATGTAACGTTGTGAATCAAGCAGTGGGAGACATTGCTCCTTCCCCACAAGGGCCACGGTTGGTAATGGAGACACTGACGCCCTTCGACCTTTACTAAGAGGCCTGAGCAAGTACACACACACACACACACACACACACACACACACACACACACACACACAGATCCAGGTTTTATGCGCTCCTAACACTAACTCAATTTGAAGTGTACACCAACTTTTACTACTACTACTACTACTACTACTACTACTACTACTACTACTACTACTACTACTACTGCTATTACTACTACTGCTATTATTACTACTACTACTACTACTACTACTACTACTACTACTACTACTACTACTAGTACTACTACTACTGTTGCTGCTGCTTCTGTTGCATTTAATATTAATACTTATGCTACTACTACTACTACTACTATTACTACTACTACTACTAGTAGTAGTACTACTACTACTGTTGCTGCTGCTTCTGTTGCATTTGATATTAATACTTATGCTACTGATATCAATACTAATATTATCATCACCAGCACCACCACCAAAAGAACCACCACCACAGCCAACTATCATTACAAACTGCAATATTAATGACAAAATGTTACAACATTATTTTACTTTTTTTTTCTTTCTATTTTTCACTAATAAGAGAGATTAAACTGATCATGAATTCTCGTCTGACAACCATGAAAACCTCACTACATTTGAATCTCTGAAGAGTAAGAACAGCAGGATGGTTAGCAGAGGCTGGCGCGGGGAGGAGGGATTGGTTTGGGCGGCAGCAAGGCGAGGCGAGGCGAGGCGAGGTAAGGCACTATCACTGACTAAAGGCTTGCAAGAAGCAGAGACACAGGTAGTTGTCTGGTTTGGTAAAGCTGATGAACTGGATTTCCTTTTCCACTGTTGGAGAATATTGTAAGGTCAGCAGAGAGAGAGAGAGAGAGAGAGAGAGAGAGAGAGAGAGATTAGTAACTATTGCCCGTAATTTCAGTCATTTCTCCGCCTCTAGTTAAATTTATGGGTTTCTAGTGATAGCTAATGTAGTCTCCAAGGATGTTTTCATAATTCTATCCATAATCTAACAAGGGATCTACACCGCCAATGCGAAAAGTAACGCGAGACGACTGATCTCTATGACTTTTGAAAATAATACTAAGGAAAATCTCAAGCGTTTGAAAATACAGACCATCATGACTCACTTTTCCCCTCTCAAATTGTACATCATCACATCGAGGTTTCAGAGGCACAGTAACTCACCCTTCATGTTGTATCTGTTTGTGCCTGGCGAGAGTGACCCGAAGGTGTACCGATTCCGCTTCCTGTTTTCAGTGTCCCCAATCTATACGGCGGGGAAGAGAGAAGGGCGTGAGAGTAAAAGTACGTAAAGAAGAAAGGAAATAGGAGAATTTGAAAGTAATAATTGAAAGAAGAAGAAGAAGAAAAAGAAAAAGAAGAAGAAGAAGAAGAGGAGGAAGGAGATGAAGATGAGGATGAGGATGATAATAATAATAATAATAATAATAATAATAATAATAATAATAATAATAATAATAATAATAATAATAGCAATGATGATAAAAATAAAAAGGATAATAATAATAAGAAGAAGAAGAAGAAAACTCGTCATTTCAACAACGATACCCATTGAATATAAAAATGTAAATGCACTAGTATAAATATTTTTGAGAGAGAGAGAGAGAGAGAGAGAGAGAGAGAGAGAGAGAGAGAGAGAGAGAGAGAGAGAGAGAGAGAGAGACAGAGAGAGAATATCAAGCACAACAATTAACACTCCTCCTCCTCTTCAACCTCCTCTTCTCCTCCTCCTCCTGCTGCCCCTTTTAATACCACGACCACCTGTACCATCACCACTGCCCCTCAAAAACCAACAACAAAACTCACGTAGCCATAGAAATTCTGCGAGTATTCCTCCTTCTGTATGCGACCTACAGTGACGAGGACACTTTTAATGAAGAGCATTTTGCCCAAGTCCACGGTGACATAGTGGCCAGGGGAGGAGGTGCAGGGACACAATTCTGTGGTACATAAGGCGCCGTTTGTCTGTGGGTAAGACAAAGGTGTGTAGAGAGATACATTGAAAGTATGGTAGGTATGGCTGAGAGAGAGAGAGAGAGAGAGAGAGAGAGAGAGAGAGAGAGAGAGAGAGAGAGAGAGAGAGAGAGAGAGAGAGAGAGAGAGCAAACAAAAAGATCGACAACCATGTAAACAGACAGACAGACAGAAAAGCAAACAAGCAAACAGACAGACAGACAGACAGACGGACGGACAGACAAGCAGATAAAACAACTGTAATCAAGAAAGTCTCACAGCGTATCACTTAACCAGTAAATTAGCAAGTTGAGCAATTTGTTAGGTAGTTAAGCTCGTTTCCCTGCTAATGTAACCAAGACGGTGAAGCAAACGAAGTCATTCATTATGTTTAACAGTGAGGATCTGAATATTGCCACGAGGAATAATATCATCTTTTTCACGTGCGCAGTAGTTTTAAAGTTGAAGTTTCGTGATAAAACTGGAAACAAAAAGAAAAAGATGAATTCCTGGAAAGCAATTACGTTCTTTAGTGATTAATTTGCCACAAAGAGAGGAGTGTAATATCAACCATCAACAATCACAGGTGACTTGTTGATTAGCTTAACCTGGAATCCTGTGGATCAAAATTAAATCGATTCAGTAGCATTCGATGAACACTACAGATTATATTACAATCACACACACACACACACACACACACACACACACACAACCGTCTCTTCTTACCATGTGACTCTGGAACGTTGGAGAGATCCACCTGTCTGAGTCAGATGTAACAGAAGCATTAAGAGCAAGATCAGGATAAGTGTACAAATTCTTGTACTTGAGGGCACGATAAAGCGGCCGGGCGTTGATGTGCTGTGCCGTCATGGAGTAGCCGGAAGTGATGACGAAATTGTACAGTCGGCATTCATTGTCTGGAAGGACAGCTTTTATTTCATCTGGCCAGTCTCCTTCACGTGAAGAAAATAATCGTAATAGAAACAGAAGCAAAAATAGTACTTGTTGTAGAAGTAGTAGTAGTAGTCAATCAATCAATCAAGCTTTGTTTCGTAATATAAACATTACATAGACTGACAGAATCTCAATAAAAATGAAAAATAATGGCTAGTAGTAGTAGTAGTAGTAGTAGTAGTAGTAGTAGTAGTAGTAGTAGTAGTAGTAGTGTATGATAACAACAACAACAACAACATAAAAGAAGCACTCCTTACTGCTGTACCAGAAGGCGTTGCAGGTAATGGTGGTGTCTGTGTCGCACACGTGGGCACAGTAAGCGTCGGGCAGCTTCAGGTAGGTGTCAGGCAGGTACACACGCACGGGCAGACACAGGGAGATGGGGCCTGTGCTGTTCATGTACATCTAGACACGAGAAAAAGATGCTAAGGTCCGAAATTTTTATTATTTTCTCATTAGGACTATTTTCTAAGGCCATTGAGATGATTAGTTTGGTTCTCATACATTTTTTTTTTTTTTTTTTTGCATTAATAAAAGTAGATTTCTTATCAGACTATTACTACAATCATTAAAACACCTTTGAAAACTCCAGTAGCTTCATCTACTACTATTACTACAATCATTAAAACACCAATGAAAACACTAATAACTTCATCTAAAACTATTGCTGCAATCACTAAAACACAATTGAAAACCTTAGTAGCCTCAAGTAGACTACATCAACAGTAGTACAGATAAGACGTCGAAGTGTTTAAGAAAGCGATGCCTGTGTACTGCGTGTCAGAGAACGTTAGCGAACAGAAGAAAACATTCATTTCCTAAGTTCTCTTCTATTGAGTATACAAAACCAACCAATGTAATAGTAATGTCTCAATATATTTCTCTGTTTTGCGTGTCAGAGAACGTTAGTCTTAGATTTACGTGAATAGAAGAAAACGCTCGTCTCCTAAGGTTTATTCTATTCAGTATAGAAAACCAGTGAGGGTAATAATGATAAGTAATGTCGCGATCATTTTTTTTTCTTAACGTATAATTATATTTTTATTGGTAGTATCGGTGGTTCTGAAATGCAGGATGACGATTACTTTCCTTTCTTTATGTCTAGTAATGTTCTATCTGCTTTCACTGCATAAAGGCTGTACTACAAAACAGCAAGGACAAAAACATCAAAAAAATAAATTATACAATAAATTATAAATTATACAAATTATATAAATTATACAAAGCACAATACAAAAGGAAGACGTGAAATACATATAACACCACTGAGCTGGATCACACACACACACACACACACACACACACACACACACACACACACACACACCTTAAAGTAACCAGCAGAGAGCACCAAAGGAATCAGCGCCCACAGGATCACACAGACGCCTACGCAGCCTCTCCACATCCTGCCACCACGCCCTCCTGCAGTCACCATTGCGCCTCCTCACTCACTGGCGGACAGTTACTGCAAGAGAGAGAGAGAGAGAGAGAGAGGAGGAAGGAGAGGAGGGAGGAGAGAGAAGCATGTTAAACTAAAATTTTGGAACACTATACATACATGAAAAAAAAACAAATAAATAAATAAATAACAAAAGATAAGAAAAGAAGATAAAAGTAACTCTAATTGATGCTCTGAAAACAATGCACTCAGTAAAAGGAAACCAAATGTGATACAAAAATTTAAAGGCATCATTTTACCTGCACAAGCTCCCTGGTCCTTATCACACCTGTCCCAACGAAGCACTACACTCCTAAATTAACCTTTATCTGTAGCTAGAGAGTAAAGGTGAGGCAGGTGGGACGCGGCACTCAACCAGAACCACTCAATAGATTAAAGCTCGTTCGCTATTGGTTAGAATCGAGAAACGTGTTGTATCTATTGCTGCTATTGGCTCTCTCACTAGGCAATGAACTGCGAGGACTGACAAACAACTAAAATTCTTGGCCATTAGTGTGATGGTATTTGTGTGTGTGTGTGTGTGTGTGTGTGTGTGTGTGTGTGTGTGTAGAGGTGATATTATTTTCTTTTTATTTATTTATTTATTTATTTTATTTATTTATTTATTTATTTATTTTTTTTTTTGCTTATGTTCATGCGTGTTTGTGTATATGTTTCTGTGTGTGTGTGTGTGTGTGTGTGTGTAACAAAGACACTAATCAGCAACTTAACAATACGAGACATATAAAGCTTTTCGACGGCCGGGACTCGAACCCACGCTTGAAAAACAGGAGGCATGTAAATACGCTAACCACAGAGTCATAAGTTATTTGGATCTTGTATTTTGTAACATTTGTGCGTCTTAATCCTAGTGGAAGGTATTGGAACTTTCAAGTGCGTCTTCGTGGTATTGGTGAGTTTACTTGTTATTGAAAAAAAGTCCTTATGAGAGAAGTGTTTAAGAATACAGGCCTAGATGATGAGTAAGGGAAGGCGTGTCAAGTGAGAGGTGCCTTACGAAACCCAGCGAACGAAAGGAAGAAAAATGATAAACAGATTAAATAAAATAGAAGGAAAAGAAAAAGAAGAAGAAGAAGAAGAAGAAGAAGAAGAAGAAGAAGAAGAAGAAGAAGAAACGACAACAGCAGCAACAACAACAACAACTACAACAACAACAACAACAACAACAACAACAACAACAACAACAACAACAACAACAACAACAACAACAACAATAACAACAACAACAGGAAAAAAGAAAAAATCATTACGATAATAACAAAAACAACAATAATAATACATATTAACAATAACAGTCACAACTTAAAAGATAAATACAGAGTCATATTTTTCATTCATTCTTTCTTTCCCCAGCACTGCCTCCAGTAAATCTACAATTACCAACAGCCATTCTCACAATATCTGTGATGGATGAAAGAGCAATCATGTGAACTAGTAGTAAATGATATTAGTCTAAATGCCACTCTAATTCACTATAAAGTACATACATACATACATACATACATACATACATACATACATACATACATAAATTCTTTTTTTATATAAGAGGAGCACTGGTCAAGGCCAACAAAAAAATAATAATCAATAAAACGGCTCTCTTGTCGAAAAAAAAAAAAAAAAGTCCACTTGGTACAGACATACGACGATTCCTATTCAAACTTCTTATATTTATTTACTCACCTTTTCACACTTCTCTTTGTAGGTCATGTGTTTCGTGTTTTGGAAATCATTATAAGTAACTCCCATAATAGTTTGCCTTGAATATATATAAAAGAGATGAATAATGTTGTCTTACTCTTAGTATTTTTTATACTTATCTCACATCATAACAAAATATTAATCGCCTTATTGGTCTCCTGAAAACCTTGAAAACAAAAGTAAATCAACTGCATTCGAATATAAGTGAAAAAGCAATAAAGAAATCAACAGCATTCGAATATAAGTGATAAAAAAGCAATAAGTGAATCAACAGCATTCGAATATAAGTAAAAAAACAATAAATAAATCAACATCATTCGAATATAAGTGAAAAAAAAGCAATAGAAGTAAATTCCACCAGTATATTTTAACGTTTTTCCTTCATGCAGAAATAAGCAATTGAGCGCCTAAGGTTTTTCTAATTAAGTAACATCAACTCACATGTACGCGATGAAAGTTAAGCTTGGTCGCATTGCAATATGACTGCAAAAAGTAAATAATCTTAATTCCAATGCAGTTTTATAAATTTAGGGCAAGTATATTATCGTTTAATCTCCTTTCAAATAATAGAAACAAAACAATAATATCAAACGAAAGGAAACGAGAGAGAGAGAGAGAGAGAGAGAGAGAGAGAGAGAGAGAGAGAGAGAGAGAGAGAGAGAGAGAGAGAGAGAGATTCAACTTTAACTGCAATACAATATTCCAGTAAAGTTACAAATAATGGAAAACAGAAAAGTGAAACCCTAATTACATGTAACCTTTGCTCTGTTTCCCCGGGAGAGGAGGGAGTAATTAACTTGGGTGCCTCACCTGCCTGATTGGAAAGAGAGATTAATACATTTAACAAATACACGAAGAGAACAGCTGCTTTTTTTTCTTTTTGTCTTGGGGGCGTCTAGGGAACGATCGAGGTGGTGTTGGTGGTGGTGGTGGTGGTGGTGGTGGTGGTGATTTTGATGAAGGATTGCAAGAGATATTCAGCAGCAACGCATCTTGAGTTTCTAACTATGCTGTCTGATTTAACTACACCACTCTACATTGGCTATTGTACGTATTAGAGAAGAGAAAGACGTGATGCATGGCTACTAGTCTTTGTTGTGGTGGTGGTGGTGGAAGGTAAGGGCCACCACCTGTAGGTTGCCGGGCCACTAATGGACGCAGCTCACGGCAGGTAAGTCTTGTAGCAATGCTCGGAAAAAAAAAAAAAAAAAAAAAGGTAAGTGTAAAAGTGTGGGAAGCAATAGACAGACTTCCATTCCTGCCAATCCTCCGCCCTTTTTTCTGTCTAGTTCCAGCCAGTCCCGTTGATCGATTTAGCTCTGAGCCCGCAGGACATTGCTCCATACATCACTGCACCAAGCGCCCGTTTTCTACCTCCTTTTGTGCCTCGTGTAGTAATTAATAGGAAAATTCATCAAACAGCGAGGCGAGGGGGACTCAAGCAGCTACGCGTCCCCCTTCCGCCACTCCCGGAGGTAACTTAATTCTGTCCACAATTCAATAGATCTTTCCTTCTTCCTTTCTTTTCGTTCTTATTGTCTCTCTCTTTCTGGTTTCTTCTTTGTTCCTCCTTTTTCTTTCTGTCTTTTTTTTTTTCCTCCAGTGCCTATGGCTTCCTTACTGCAGAAGAGAAAGTTAATTAAATACATTAGTCACTTGCCTTATTTTCATCTTTCATGCTTTTCTTCTTTTTTTTCTCTTTTTTCCCGTTTTTGTTTAGTCTTTTCTCTCATTTTCTCATTTTATAAATTTTCATTTTCGTTCATCGTCATCATTATCCTTCTTCTTCTTCTTCTTCTTCTTCTTCTTCTTTTACTTCACACTCATTCCTTCACCTCACCTCACCTCCCGTCTTAATCAGTGAAGAAAGGAAACATGAAGCATGAACCCTGGGATGCAATATTGCTAAACCTGCCTCCAAAAATATTATCATTAACTCTACCCCACAAATATTTTTATGCAATTAAGCCACACGTGAATATACTTGAAAAAAAAATCACCATCCATAAGAACATCAGACAATACACTGCAAAAGGCCAGTTGATCTACACAAGATAGTTTCTGAACACTAAAAACTTCATGTTATCATACATCCGGCCTCCTCTTGAAACTATCCGGTGGCTGTGCATCAATGTTCCTATGTGCCTTTCTAGCCTCGGAACGTGGCTAAAGAAAATTATGTTAAATACTTCTTAAATCATTAGTAGAATCATGAAAAAAAACTCTTAATAAGTTCCACTACTGCCTGTTCAAAGTATAATCAAAATAAGACACAGAAAAGTTTGAGACTGTGGTCTTCGCAGTCACAACCTGTACCACCAGTTACTGCACTATATTAACCTTACAGTCACCTCTGCTCGTTATCCTTGACTATACAAAGAATATTCAGTACTGCAAGATACCTTAACTCTTTCACTGTGATATGGAACAATTCACAGTTCTAAAGGCAATGCATAAATCTTTTAGAGCATCTACAAGAAAGAAAAGGGAATGAAAAGAGTTGAATATCCAATTTCTAGCCAGTATTAAGCTCAGAGGTGGCTGTAGGAGAAATAACAAATGCTTTAGAGTAGTTTGTGATTAAGAAAAATGTCAAATAGCAGCGAACGAGTTTTTATTTATTTATTTATTTATTTTTTTTTTTATCACTTCATCTAGCCTTTACACATGGAGTTCCCAGCGTGAACAAGTACACGAATAAAAGCAAAATCATTCCATATTCAAATGTTTCTATGTGTTCTCCTGTCAGAATGGACGATGGTAATAGAGAAAACAAGAAAGATATTTGTAAGCCATTTAAGTTTCTAGTAAAAATGGCATTTCGAATATGAATATGTAAATACACTAATAAATATAAGCAGCTTTCCACTATATTCACGCTTTCTCTCTCTCTCTCTCTCTCTCTCTCTCTCTCTCTCTCTCTCTCTCTCTCTCTCTCTCTCTCTCTCTCTCTCTCTCTCTCTCTCTCTCTCTCTCTCTCTCTCTCTGTAAATGGAAGGTAGTAGAAAGAGAAAAACAAATAAAAAAAACTGGTTGTGATTCATTCAACATCCTAAACATGACATTCCTAGTATAGATAAAGACATGGATAGATTTAAGTAGATCACATCCATATTCATGTGGTTATCTTCCCTTGTGAAAGACGAAGCAAATGAAATAAAAAAAAAAGAAAAGAAAAGACAGTTGTGATTCTCGCGTCACGTGAGCCTCGAGAGAGAGAGAGAGAGAGAGAGAGAGAGAGAGAGAGAGAGAGAGAGAGAGAGAGAGAGAGAGAGAGAGAGAGAGAGAGAGAGAGAGAGAGTAAAAAGAGTTCTCAGGGACGTAGAGGTTTCAGATTCTCTCCCCAATAGAAACGACTCACAACCAGAATACATGCATTGAATTGCTTTTGTTTCCGGAAACATATATACATAAAACACACACACACACACACACACACACACACACAGGGAAAAGAGAAATGAAAAAAACGGACGAAGCCATTCAGTTTCAGGGACACAAAATTAATGAAAGTTATGAAAGATGGAGGATTTGTGAGAGGGAGCAGAGAGCGAGGACCTGTGGAGAGGTTAAGTGGTTGATTGATTGAATTCCAGGGGTGTTATGGCGGAGAGACTGCAGGTGGTGGTGATGATGGAAGAGAGAGGCACCCTGAACAACTCTGAACCACCCTGAACCACGCTGAACCACCCTGAAGCACCCTGAGACATCCCGAGGCACCCTGGACACCCGACGAGGGAAGGGAAGGGGATGGGAAACAATATCGTGATGACCCTAAATTTTACACGTCAGAGAGACACTACCTGTTGAGGAGAATAGAGAAATGTGTGTTTGGAGGAGAAAGACGTGAGGAATGAATGGGAGTGTTCTGTGTATGTGTGTATGGCGAAAGATATGGAAGGAAGGTAATTCTCTCCCCCTCCCCACCAATCGCTCTTTCTCTCCTTCTCTGGATCACTTAAGGCTAGATCGTCTGGATTCCTAGGGACAGAAATATAATCGGTGTCACATACACACTCGTGAATTGTTAACCAGGCAGTGGATGGAGTGAATCGAAGGACAAATGGACAGGTACCGGGTGTGTATTATAATCATTCCCACCACCATCTATTGTTCCCTGCCAGCAATATTACACGTGAGCCGCATGACTGGCATGTAAACCGCTGACTAATCGATCATGGGAACAAATGTTTAGCTCTTCAAGATTAGTGTACCATCAGTGACCAGGCTGAGGAGGGGACGCGAGGACAGCCCCGCCCGTTCTTCCTTTCAGACCTCTCACCCTCATTCATACCTCTCACCCTCCCTGTCTCTCCCCAGCCGCACACTGACAGCCCTTTCCCCCCTCCCTGTCTCCACGCTACAAGCAAACACGCAACTACAGCAGGTATGGTGTCTATGGTACAAACTACTTCAATTCCTTGGTTACTTGCTTCTTATTTCCTGTCTTTCGGTTTTATTTGTTTTCTTTATATATATATATATATATATATATATATATATATATATATATATATATATATATATATATATATATATATATATATATATATATATATATATATATAATATAGAGTTGGTTTTTAATTAAGAGAACTAAAAGATGACTTATTTCTGTATACAGTCAGTTTTCACTTACAGGAACTAGGGTAATACAGGGTGTCCATAAAGTCTCTTTACAATTTTTTTTTTAATTATTATAAATGCAAATGAACAGACTAATGTGTAAATTATTACAAAATGAAGAGTAGATTTTTTTTTTTTCCTCATTTATTACACTTCTGTATGAGCAGCATTAGTTGCACGAAGCACATCAAAGCGGTACTCGATTTCTTGCCATGTTCGGTGTAGCACAGCCTCATCACTGGTGGCAATGACATCAGTGATCTTTCGCTTTAGATCAGTGATGTCCTGTATCTTTATTCTGTACACGATATCTTTAACAAAACGCCATAGAAGGAAGTCCATGGGAGCGATATCTGGTGAGCGAGGTGGCCAGGGAATCATGTGGGATCATGTGCAATCGAATCATTGGTCGATTTTCCCTCAAATGTTTACCTTGAACTTTTGACTGAATATGTGGCACCACAACTAGATGAACTTCAACCAACCATCATTTTCCAGCAAGATGGTGCACCATCACATTGGTGACTGCATGTTCGTGGGTTCCTAAATCGGTGGATTGAAAGGGATGGCTCACTTCCCTGGCCATCTCGTTCACCAGATATCGCTCCCCTGGACTTCCTTCTATGGAGTTCTGTTAAAGATATCGTGTACAGAATGACGATACGGCACATCACTGATCTAAAGGAAAAGATCACTGATATCATTGCCACCAGTGATGAGGCGTATTAAATGAGGCAAAAAAAAAAAATCTACTCTTCATTTTGTAATAATTCACATATTTGTCTGTTCATTTGCTTTTTTTTTTTTTGTAAAGAGACTTTATGGACGCCCTGTATGTCTTATACAGTCAAAGTTGAACGTGATCAAAGCAATATTTTCATACAGTTGCTTTCAGGTGACTATGTTGATATGTCTATACAGTTAGTTTTTAATTAAGGGAAGCATAAGGAGATTTTTTTTTTTCTATACAGTTAGTTTTCAGTTAAAGGAACGGAAGAATTTTTCTGTATAGTTTTCAGCTCAACGGGAGCAAGAAAAGATTTTTGAGGGAAGGAGACAAAATTTAGCAAAATTTAGTTACTTATACAGTTACTTTGCAATTCAGGGCACCAGATAATAATTTCTCTACTTTTTTATTCAGAAAATCAAAGGTGATTTTATAAAGTAAGTTTTTTTTTTTTTTCACTCAGTCTTGATGGAAGGAAGATGGTGCGAGTGTTAGCCATAGCGGCGCTTCAGACTGACTCATCTACTCTTACTTCTTCATGGAAATGACTTAGGTTGTAGCGGAATCAGGAGCGAGGCGCGGGGTGTGCACCACTCTGGTGCCACTGGGGAAGTGTCCAAGGCGTGCAGTGACGGTACGGTGCGGTGTATTTGCATTTAATTTGTCTGCACCTAAAGACGACGAGGCTCCGTGGCGTGCTTCGGGAGGATTACAAAGCATCTCATTAAAGAAGATACGGCAACACGATGCAGATCAGAACTTTGAAAATATAATGATGGTCCGTCTCCTCTAAACCTTTTCAAGTTACTTTGAACCAAATTTTTACTGGGGACTGTGAAAACTTTCCACCTCTCATTTTTCTCGAATATATATATATATATATATATATATATATATATATATATATATATATATATATATATATATATATATATATATATATATATATATATATATATATATATATATATATATATATATATATTATAGTGCGTGTCACTCAGAAGTAAATTCTTATTAGAAATTTCTATGAGACATTCCTATGTCACTATGAACCAATTTCTTACTAAGAAAAAAAAAATCTTTAGTGCCAACACGATCCAGTTTCGGTATTTAAAGAAATAAATGGTGCTTTATTGTCGTTCAAAGTTTCCAGAGCAACTGTAAAATTAATCAATATTAGTAGAAAAATAAATTAATAAAGTGTATCGCTTCTTATTTCTACACACACGTACTCGTATTCGCTGTGGCAATATGACGCAGATTCAGTGTCAGGAAAGAAAAAAATAATAATGCTGGTCCCGTCTAGTCTGAGAATTTCTACGCCACTGTAAGGCAAGTTATTACGAAAACTAAAAGAAAAGAAAAGAGTTCTGTTTTTCTGTACCTCGTGTCTGAGAAGGAATGACTGTCAAATGAGTTTTATCACACTGATTCATATTACAATAAAAAAATTTATTCACCTCTTTTTTCTTCTTCTATTTTCAGCCTTTTCTTTTTTAGTTTCTTTGGCGGGGATAAGAAACGCGTGAAATACGAGAGTAATATGTCAGGCAGTGGACGCGTCATAAAAATTAACGTGGGGTCATTTCCACTAGTACGGGAAGTCAAAGAAAATATTGATGCTTCTTATGACGTGTTCCAGGGACGCCATGTGGCTGACGGACGCCGCCACCCCCACCAGGAGCACGAAGGACGGGGTCCAGGGGGGCTTCCTTGCCCACATTCACCTCAGAAATCCCAGTAAGACGCCCACGCTGTAACTTAGACTCTTTCCACTTCCTTTTCTATTCCCAAACTTCACTCGCAAATTTCACACTCTCCATTTTCTCCACTCTACTTCTTCCTGTTTCCCTTTCTCTATATCATTTTCTATCTCCCTTCGTCGTCCTTTCTCCCTACTTCTTCTTGTATCCCTTTCTGTATGTCCACCCTCTCCCTTTGTATCAATTTCTATCTCCCTTCGCCTCCCTTTCTCTATACTTCCTCCTGTTTCCCTTTCTCTGTCTTCCTGTCCCCGTTTATTTTATTTATTTATTTTTTTCTATGTCAGTTCCTGTCTCTCTCTCTCTCTCTCTCTCTCTCTCTCTCTCTCTCTCTCTCTCTCTCTCTCTCTCTCTCTCTCTCT
>NC_087180.1:10834114-10836614 GCF_035594125.1 Scylla paramamosain
ACCTATTTCCAGCTATCATCCCCATCCATAAACCCGTCTAATCTTCTCTTAAAGCTCCCTGATGTCTTAGCACTAACAACATGATTACTGAGTCCGTTCCACTCATCTACCACTCTATTTGAAAACCAGTTTCTTCCTATCTCTTTCTTAAACCTAAATTTTTTCAAGCTTGAACCCGTCATTTCTTGTTCTATCCTGGTTGCTGATCCTAAGAATTTTACTTGCATCCCCCTTGTTATAACCCTTACACCACTTAAAGACTTCTATCAGGTCCCCTCTTAACCTACGTCTCTCTAAAGAATGTAAATTTAACAGTTTCAATCCCGCCTCGTAAGGAATACTCCTCATCCCCTGTATCCTTTTAGTCATTCTCCTCTGTACTGATTCTAATAGACCTATATCTTTCCTGTACTGTGGGGACCAGAACTGCACAGCATAGTCTAGATGAGGTCTGACCAGCGCCAAGTATAACTCTAATATTACTTCGGGCCTCCTACTTTTAACACTCCTAAAAATGAATCCTAATACCCTATTTGCCCTGTTTCTGGCCTCTGGCCTCTCTGGCCACGGTTCTGGATTATTCAGAACCGTGAGTGTCTTGAAAACTCCCTCTTCAAATAATCCATGGCATAGGTAGGGGAAAACACAGAAGCAAGCAGAGAGTTCCAGAGTTTACCGGAAAAGGGATAAAAAAATGTAAACACTGGTTAACTCTTGCATTAGAGAGTGGACAAAATAGAGATAGGAGAAAGCAGGAAGGCTTGTGCTTGTGGCCGCGGAAGGAGGGGAAGCATGCAGTTAGCAAAAGAGGAACTAGCATGAAAGTGGCAATAAAAGGTAGCAAGAGATACAACACTGCGGCGAAGAGAGAGAGGCTGATGACAGTCAGTGAGGAGAGGAAAGGCTCGCACGAATATGTAATGACTGGCAGCTCATGCAGGGAATTACAAAGGATCAAACATGCAAAATGACTGATGGAATTCAATACAGAAACTGCCACGCACAAGATGATTGCCTAGCCTGATGGATCTTGCCTGTCAGGAACGACTTGGCAACCACCAATTACCAGCATTAGAAGACAGAATTACAAAGGCGAATTACCCTTATGTTATGCAAGCGCGTCCGAGATATTAAAAATAAATTGACATCAGTAATACCTACGAGAACAGTCGTATATTAAGAGAACACAGCAGGAAATCACAGACGAAACATTAAGGAAAGAAGTGAGAAATTTTCACTATTCGACGAAATTTAATAGACAATGTGAATGCTAAAATATTACATTTTAAGGGGAATATTTTAAACTAGTATTATAAGACAGAACACAACGAATGTAACTCTGCTATAAAGACAAATACGTAAGAGTCAGTCTCTCTCTCTCTCTCTCTCTCTCTCTCTCTCTCTCTCTCTTGGTGGTGCTAAATTACTTCGAGGTAACTGCTTACCATTAATATGATCGCTTATGTTTGCTTTTCATTTTGTATTCATAAAGATGCCAACACCATCGATCAAAGAAAACGAGTAGAAAACGGCAGCAAGATTACGGGCCTTCCTTTTCAGCTCCCACACACCGCGATGTCAATAATAATAAATATAAGCAGGAAGCAAGAAGATCCCTACTATTCTTCATAAACTCAGGACCACTGCATGATATTATTGTATGAAGTCTCCCTTCTCTTAAATCAAGTACTAAAAGTTAATATATCCACACTTTGTGTTACTATTACATTTATCTTATCTGTCGATGTGCCGTTATACGATGGCAATAACAGGTAGAGAGAGAATTATACATATGTCGAATAGTATGCATGTCTATTGCATATCTATTACAAAAAGCAAAGGCAGACTAAAAAAGAAAGCAGATGTAAATCCCTTTATAATGTGGCGTTGTCGAAGGGAAAATAATAAGGAAAGCACGGAACGAACTAAATATAAACCTGAAAAGCAGCTTCGTGCCTTCCTCTCAAGACAGTTTACTTCCAATTGCAAACGTCTCTGCACCAATTGTGTGGAGCTTTCTTCCTCTTCTTCTTCTTCTTCTTCTTCTTCTTCTTCTTCTTCTTCTTCTTCTTCTGCTTCTTCTTTTTCTTCATAATTTTTATCATCATCATCATCGTCATCATCATCATCATCATCATCATCTTCTTCTTCTTCTTCTTCTTCTTCTTTTCCCTTTCCTTCTTTTTTTCTTCAAGGAGCTTTTTTTACATAACCTTTGTTGTCCTAGACCAGTCTTTCTTACAGTTCTTTCTTCTTCTTCTTCTTCTTCTTCTTCTTCTTCTTCTTTTCCCTTTCCTTCTTTTTTCTTCAAGGAGCTTTTTTTACATAACCTTTGTTGTCCTAGACCAGTCTTTCTTACATAAAAAAAAAAAAATCAGTGGACCTTTTTATATAACGTTAGCTGCCCTATTCCAGTCTTTCTTAAATAAAAAAGAAAAAAAGAAAAGTCAGTGGGCCTTTTTTTATATTTTTCTCTAACACAGTTTTCTACAAAAAAAAA
>NC_087180.1:10841614-10979114 GCF_035594125.1 Scylla paramamosain
AATGAACGTAATGGCGGAAGGAAAAGGAAAACAACAAGAACAATAAACAATACCTACTAAATGACTTCAGATGAATTTTCAGACACAGAATTGTCGTAATTATTAAGTAACTCCATTCCATCAAACATCTTTTAACATAATACGTAGTAACTCAACAAGTCACTGTGTGTGTGTGTGTGTGTGTGTGTGTGTGTGTGTGTGTGTGTGTGTGTGTGTGTGTGTGTGTGTGTGTGTGTGTGTGTGAGTGTGTGTTTATCTAAATACCTAATTATCTTTTATCTTGTTATAATATGTATACATGATTTAAGATGCACTCGAGTATAAACATGCCCTCTAATCTATATATATTTGTCCAGTTTTTTTTAAATATTAAATTAAAAAGGCAATTAAAAAGGCCCATTAGAAGAAAGGTCACTAAAAATAGGACCACTGGAAGAAATTCAACTCAAGAAAAGACCCACTTAGTTAAGAAAGTGTAGCACAAAATATCTTAAAATGTGCAAGTCATTATGGGAAAGGAAATTGTTACTATATGAATACTTGAGAGAGGAGAAGTATACAGTGTGTGGCACAGTATGATCGTAGCAGCAAAGAAAATGCACGTGTAACAATGTTGAAAATGACGGTAATGATATTGCTTGTGATGATGATGATGATGATGATGATGATGATGATGATGATGATGATGATGATGATAAAAAAATGACAATAACAAGAAAAATACTACTGCACCATAACAATAATAATAATAATAGTAATAATGATAGTAATAATAATAACAACAACAACAACAACAACAACAACAACAACAACAACAACAACAACAACAACAACAACAACAACAACAACAACAACAACAACATCAACAACATCAACAACAATAACAACAACAAGATCAACAACAACAACAACAACAACAACAACAACAACAACAAAACACCACCACCAAGGACGAGGAGGCAGTAGGCACCTGCCGAAACGATAATTACTCCCAGTGAGGTCTAAAGCACTGGATCTGGAGGTGCTGTGAATTTATCAACAAACCCAGCTGTGACCTCACTGAATGTTTCCCTATGTGTCTCACAACACAAGGGGGCAGTTACAACCTGCCCTCTAAAGACTTCCTTCACACAAAACTACAAGCACCTAATTACACACACACCCTTCACTCAAAATTCAAAATTATCATGGCGACTCCTACACCAGCTCGGAATCCCCATCTGAGAAAGGGACCACAAATGTCCCCAGGTCGGACTGCTGCTCTTCTGTATCGACCCTAAGTGTCTTGACACCCCCCTCAACTTTTTCTTCAATAACTTCTGCAACATTCGCGGTCCTAGATCTAATTTTCAATCTGTAGAACACCACCTCTCCTATACTAAACCTCATCTTCTTTTCCTCACTGAAACACAGGTGTCTGAGGCAACTGACAGTAGCCCCTCTTTTGTTCCTACTTTCTCTATCATCATTTTCAATCTAAAGCTGGATGTTGCGTTTATGTGCACAACGACTTAACCTGCTCTCGTGCCCACGCTCTTGAATCTTTCGAGTTTTCCACCATCTGGCTACGACTACAGAGTCACTCTCAAACTAAATTTATCTGTGCTGTATACCTCTCACCTAACTCCCCTGACTATAAAAAATTATTTGACTACTTAACTTCCAAAGGTGAGCACATTCTGACTCTCTTCCGTTTTGTGGAGATCTCCATTCTTGGAGACTTCAATGTTCACCACCAGCTTTGGCTTTCCTTTCCCTTCACTGACCATCCTGGTGAACTAGACTTCAACTTTGCTATTGGTGCATCACCCTACTCGTATTCCTGACCGTCTTGGAGATACGCCCAACATTCTTGACCTTTTCCTAGCCTCTAATCCTGCTTATGCTGTTACCCTCTCTTCTCCGCTGGGCTCCTCCGATCACAATCTCATATCTATATCTTGTCCTATCGCTCCACTCCCTCCTCAGGATCTCCCTAAGCGGAGGTGCCTCTGGCGTTTTGCCTCTGCTAGTTAGGGGGACCTGAGGAGGTAGTTTGCTGATTTTCCTTGGAATTATTATTCCTTCCGTGTCACGGACCCGTCTCTGTGTGCCGAGCGCATAACAGAGGTGACAGTATCTGGCATGAAGGCGTACATTCCTCACTCTTTTTCTCGGCCTAAACCTTCCAAACCTTGGATCTTCTAAACTAAACTTCTTGTCCTATCCACTCCTACGCTAATGATACCACCCTGCACTTTTCTACGTCTTTTCATAGACGTCCAACCCTTCAGGAAGTAAACAGTTCACGCAGGGAAGCCACAGAACGCCTGACTTCTGATCTCTCTAAAATTTCTGATTGGGGCAGAGCAAACTTGGTATTGTTCAATGCCTCAAAAACTCAATTTCTCCATCTATCAACTCAACACAACCTTCCATACAACTATCCCCTCTTCTTCAATGACACTAAACTGCCCCCCCTCTTCTACACTGAGTATCCTTGGTCTGTCCTTTTCTTATAATCTAAACTGATAACTTCACATTTCATCTCTAGCTAAAATTGCTTCTATGAAGTTAGGCGTTCTGAGACGTTTCCGCCAGTTTTTCTTACCATCTCCCCCCACTCGCCAATGCTAACTCTGTACAAGGGCCTTATCTGTCCATATATGGAGTATGCTTCACATGTCAGGGGGAGTTCCATTCATACCGCTCTTTTACACAGGGTAGAATCAAAAGTTTTTCGTCTCATCAACTCCTCTCTAACTGACTGTCTTCAGCTTCTTTCTCATCGCCGCAATGTTGCATCTCTAGCCGTCTTCTACCGCTATTTTCATGCTAACTGCTCTTCTGATCTTGCTAACTGCATGCCTCCCCTCCTCCTGCGGCCTCGCTGCACAAGACTTTCTTCTTTCTCTCACCCCTGTTCTGTCCACCTCTCTAATGCAAGAGTTGACCAGTATTCTCAATCATTCATCCCTTTCTGGTAAACTCTGGAACTCCCTGCCTGCTTCTGTATTTCACCTTCCTATGACTTGAATTCTTCCAAGAGGGAGGTTTCAAGACACTTATCCTTTTTTTTTTTTCCTTAGCCGGTGTCCCTCCTACATAAAAGAAAAAAAAAGACAACAACAAAAACACCACCACCACCACCACCACCAACAACAACAACAACAATGATAACAGCCGCAACACATCCCTGCCGCAGGTACCCCGTTACAATGAGCGTGAGCACTACCTCCAGCCCCTTCATCAAAAGCCCCGCCGTCACCATCTGCCCTGCCGCTCGCCTCTCCTGCCGCCGCCTCGCCTCTGCTCTCCTTCTAGAACTCACGGATGTCGGCAACCAGACCACAGACTCCCGTAGCGCCTCAGCCTCCGCCCGTGACAGTCATGCAGCAGAGTCTCTCCTGCTTAAGCTTTTCGCCGTCACTGATTGCTGCAAGACTCTCCAGAGAAATCTCCCTGTTTCAGATCTCTTGACGCTGGGATGCAAACCCCCGGGTTTTAATTCATTTGTGAGTTTGTGACCTATTCCGGCTTGATTCAAACTACCTAATGATTTATGTCCTTTAAAAAATGTGTGTGAGAGAGAGAGAGAGAGAGAGAGAGAGAGAGAGAGAGAGAGAGAGAGAGAGAGAGAGAGAGAGAGAGAGAGAGAGAGAGAGAAATTTTCCCTAATGCCTTGTACCTTAATTAAATCGTCCCAGATTCCACAACATGGAAGGCTGGTAGCTTCCCATGTCGTCTCTCAAGAGTACCACGAGTTGATCAGCAAAATAAGCTTTGAAGAACGTGAGAAGTTCTTCCTGCAGCTCAACCAAACCGTCGTCAGTTGCACCCTCGCTTCACAAAGCTGTATGGGGTAAGACGACGGAAAGGACTGCCGCTTCAAGTCTAAAATTGGTGCGTTTGTGTTAGCCATAGTGTTATCTATGACCAGAGATGTCTGTATTTTTAGTAGCTGTAAATATTGGTGAACTCAGTAATCAGATATTACGGTCTCCTACAGGGAAATCCGTCGCACTCCACCCAAAACCCTCACGTCTCAGGGCTGCTTCACCATTTTTGGAAGTCCAAAGACAAAGATGGACATCAGCGTGCCCATACCTGGCTCCTCTAGTGGTGAGTAGGTGAATCATGAACGCAATACCCATACTTAGGAGGTTCAACTCATCGCTTGAACCTTTATTGAAGGGAATCTTGAGCTGCTCACTCCTTGACCCCCCAGTCAGAAGCTCTCAATAATCCACCCTTGCACGAATGTGGCCTCACCAGAACATGGACTCAGAAGTGGTGAAATGTATGGAGTGTGTTCAGATAAAAATGCTGAGCTTTGAATCATAGTACAGGCAGGTAACTCACGTAAGCACGGTCAAGCAAGCAAAACACCTGTATAATATTATATATTAATATTATATATTAATGTAAACCACGAAAATAGCCATAACTTAATCTCATTTCTAGAAACTGGTAGACTACACGTTCACATTTGAGAACTAGAAAGCCGTACAATCTACGAACTTGCCTAGCACAACGACAGCACTGGTTTCTTACCTTCAGGAATAACGGTACTGCTCCGGACAGACCTCCACGACTACCCATCCTCCGGCCTCGCGGAGAGTTCGGGCTTCACTGTGCAGGTTCACTCTCGAACAAGACCTTCTAACGTGAACGAGTTAGGTTTCCTGGTGTCTCCTGGGACCGTTACTAGGGCCGCCATCACCATTGTGAGTCAGGCAAGATGGCTGAATATGTGATTTTTTATTTATTTATTTATTTTTTATTTATTTATTCATTTATTTTATTTATTTATTTTTTTAAGATTTTCTACTGGTAACTTGATAAAATCTATTTTCCTTGCCTACCGATGTGACATCAGAAGAGGGAGGAGCGCATGAAAGCCCCATACCCGTCCAAGTGTATAGGCAGCTGGAGGGAAACCTTGTTCTCACCCTTGAAATGGAACGGAGAAACTTTAGTAGAATCCAACGAAACTTACACGCTTTATGTAAGTCTTTATCCTGATAGAACATTCCGGACCATTTGTTCTTACAACATAACATTGCCGATGCACAGAGGGCTGCGTCACGTGGTGCACCATTGTTTCCTCCTAGACTGGACCTCATGTAGCCACAAACAAAATTTTGAATAACAACCATGACTGCCAAGCTACAGACAATTTAAAGTTCAGCAGCTTTGGTAAGCATACGAAGTGCATGCAATTTTACTTAATGAATGGCAGCCACGGGCCTGGCGGTGAAAATAGAAGACAGCAGTGATGAGAGCTGTGTTCATAATAGGCACGGTCAGGCCATGTGCTGCGTCACATATGGTTGGTTGATGCTATGAGAACAACTGGTCCAAATCAATTTCTGGCATGACTTAGTCACTGTTATATTTCTAGATTCTGACATCCCTAAACAATAAGAAAAGAAATAACTTTATCATTTATCATTTATCATTATCATTTAATTTTATATTTGTACCTTTCAACAGGAATGCTACAGCATGTGCTACCAGTGGTTCCTGATTACCAAGTGTGGCTGTTTTAATGCCAATTTTCGCGTCAGCTTTACTTTCTCCCACGGCAATGGTACACTGTCAGTATATGACATGGTAGGTATACGCCACTATCTTTCCTTATCCATCTTTTTCTTTTTTTTAATAATATATGCTGCATACATTCATTTAGTAGTAAACCAGTCATCTCCATATTAATTCAGTCATACTCCTTTACAAGCTAATACTTAAACTATCAATGTATACATACGTTCTTCCTGATTATAACTCTCAGCAGGAGGATTCTTAGAATATTTGGCACCTGAGGACTTACATTTTGCCACGCCTTTTCTCCCATTCACCTTCAGTCTACAACTAGACTCAGGAATTTTGAAAATACATATGATGAAAAATAAATAAATAGATAAATAAATACAGTAATTACTGAACCCCACGTCCGTGTTTGATTCACACGGGACTCGCCGTCCGTTGACAGCCTGCATCCCTCGGTCGAACACGGCACAGCTTCTGAGTATTTGCTTTCATAAAGCATTTTCATGCATTGTTGTGAACTCAATAACAAAAGAGTCAATAAGCTTAATTTATTCTCAACTGAACTCTCTCCACAGCTTCCGAATCTGGAGCAATGTAGAGAGGCAGAACGGCAGTGCTCCGACAAATATATTGAGCAAGTGTACACCTCAGCTAACACAAACTGTCCTTGCGAGTTAGAGTGCAGGTGAGCGGCGCGAGTGACGGTGTGCCTCACATTATTGTTTTCACTAACCTATCAAAACTTTTTTTCATTAACATCTGTTTTACATTCTCTCTCTCTCTCTCTCTCTCTCTCTCTCTCTCTCTCTCTCTCTCTCTCTCTCTCTCTCTCTCTCTCTCTCTCTCTCTCTCTCCTATCTTTATTATCTTCTCTATATATATCTTCTTTGTTTTTCATCGTAATGTGTAATTTGTTTCCTCAGCTGCCCAGTTGCGGACAAAACCAGTCTTACTGACGGTATTTGAAAAAAATTTAATTTTTTTGGCCAAGAAATTAAAAACTGAAAATAACCACATAACTCGTTAACACTCCGGCTACTCCCGGTCTTTACATCTGCGTGACAGGAGTCCACACACAGTGCTGGTTGATTCTGTATTTGTTTTTGTTTGATTTACGTGAAATGAGCTGAAAATAACCACAGTGAGTCTAAAGCTCTTACACTAAATTATTTGGAGTGGTTCTGGAAACACAGAAAAATGTCCATTGCATTACCATAGACTTTTTGACAGCATCCCGCTATTCACATTGGATTTCCTCCCGTATCAAAGCCGCGATCCTTCGTCTTGAACATTATCTTAGGGAAGAAAAAGAAGCTGCGAGAAACAGGATACAGAACAAAACCAAGAACATAAAGGATGGACAAACTACCGCATAACTGTGAGATCTCACAGGGTAGTTTGAGATAGTTTTCACTCATTAGTCAAAAGTAAGAAATATGTGATAATGCAGGCAAAGATTCCTCCCGATCCACCAAGAAGACAACCGAGTACAAATACTTCAATAGGAACTCTGTCCTTTCAAGTCATGTTTTACAGTAAGCAGGAAGTACAGTGGCAATATTTTTCTAACATGACCTAAGAGTATGACCGGGCTTTCCCTCCCGCCATAAGGGGAAACTATCAATGGTAGTATTAATTATTATTATTATTATTATTATTATTATTATTATTATTATTATTATTATTATTATAAATTTACTTATTTATTTATTTTACACTGTTCTAGAATTTATTGTCACCTCTGTTCTAAGATGATGAAGAATGAATGGACTAGATTGATCTACCACTTGTATTGGTTGATTTAATTGCCGCTGCTGCTCCGATATTGATGATGCTTGGTAACGTGGAGGACCGGTAGTAAGAGTGTTGATTCTGGTAGCTTGGAGGTCGTGGGTAGTTGGCTGATATAGATGATGTGTGCGAATAAAAGATATGATGAGTTCTTCTTGATTTAATAGATGATTGATTGTACACGCTGGATTCCAGGCGAAATTGTAACATGACGATTGATTGTTCTCTCTCTCTGAAGTGATATGAATGATGACTGACCAGCGTCTCTCACAGCTGACTGTGATTGAGCGGAACTGAGTGAGAGACCAAGACTGACTACTTGTGACTGGGTGACTGACTGACTCTGACTGACTGAGACTGTCTGAACTGAGAGCTCGCTACCATCCCGACTATTTATCTGAGCTAAGTGGATCGCTGATATTTATCCCTAAGGACTGGAAGTGGGTGTGAAATTCCCTTGAGATAGAGAAGTAGAAGAAGGAAGACGAACATATGTACACAGCTGTTATCCCTAAGGACTGGAAGTGGATGTGAAATTCCCTTGAGAGGTGGAGAAAGGGCTAGCTGGCCATGGTACACGTGGGATGAATATATGAAATAGTGAATATACATATTTATAATAATAGTAATTGTTGAGACTGATACAACACAACTACTACTGCCACTTTAATTATTTACTTATTAATTAATTTATTTATTTATTTTTATTTATTTATTATTTCTTACTTTATAATTTTTTTTATTTGTTTATTTTTTTCTGCCAGTGCTACTACCCCTACAGCTGATAAGTAAATAACGCCTAACCACTTTAGTCACTCTCTACTCTCCCCTTTCACCATCATTTGCCTCAATTTTAAACTTAGTCCATCATGAATGGAATGGACTCAGTAATCAAGTTGTTAGTGCTAAGACATTGGGGAGCTTTAAGAGAAGATTAGACGGACTTATGGATGGGAATGATAGGTAGAAATAGGTAGGTATATTTCGTACAGGGACTGCTATGTGTAAGCCTGGTGGTTTCTTGCAGCTTCCCTTATTTATTATGTTCTTATGTTCTTATCTCCTGTGCTACAAAGCAACAATATACCCTTTGTGAATGTAATCTTGTTCAGTGTTTTTTTTTTTTTCTAAAGACATCAATATATTCTAGGGAACTTGTATTTTGTAACCCTTAAACAGAGCTCCCCTCTGTGATAAAAACCACTTCTGTAATCCTGCAAAAAAGTGTAGAAAATGGAAAGCAAAAAAGTATGTGCACCGCCTCCCTGTAGTTTGCAAATTGTAACAGATGCCTGTATCATTCTCAGAGTCACCACCTTCGACCTCACACTCACCACAGCAGCCTTCCCAACTCCCACTTTTGAGGTTTGTTGCTTTTACTTTCATTCACACACCAAGAACTTCTCTTCATTCATGTGCTTGGCCAATGAACAAATTTATGTGCAGTTATAGAAGTGTGGTGCCTGCAAGACCCATTCTTCTCATATATACCAGAATACATCTACATTTTCAGCACAGTTTTGTTATTTGTTATTTCAGAACAATTTCTACAAGACACACAACATAAGTAAAACCATCGGAGTGGCAGTGCTGCAAGTTTTCTACAGCACACTGGAAAAACACTTAGTTGCTGAACGACCCAAATATGAGGTAATATGAATACTGAGCCAAGAAAATTACTAAATCTGGCAGCAATATGTACATGTGTTATAGTAGTGATTTGTGTTATGTCACAGTAGACAGATATTCAACAAATTTTATACAATAACTTGCACTTTTCTAATCATCTTTTTCCCAGTCATCAGCTCTAACCAGTGAAAATACCATCCAGGAATCTAATGAAATAAACATGATACTATGATCATCTTCCTGGATAAAAAAAAAATATATGGAAGCATTACCAAAATTTATCACCTTCAATAGTGGAACCTAGTAAAGTACATATATAAAGACTTGCATACAATATGGCCTTCTTTCAATATATATATATATATATATATATATATATATATATATATATATATATATATATATATATATATATATATATATATATATATATATATATATATATATATATATATATATATATATATATATATATATATATATATATATATATATATATATTTAATGACTTGAGCCTTTTTGCCTTTCAGGATTTAGCAACTCTGGTGAGCAACATTGGAGGCATTGGTGGTGCCTACCTTGGCCTCTCCCTCATTGCCTTAACTGAATTCTTGGATATTATCTCTCAGGCTGCCATGAAGATGATTTTCTAAACACTCTGCAGCTGTTTATTCATCCAATATGTACACAATAATTGCATCAAATTTTCTTTGTATTTAAAGCTATATAACTGTAGTAGCTCCACATTAGTGTTCATTTCACAAGTGCTCACCCCTGACCTTGACACATCCTTCCAGTTAACTATCCCTTCATTTTCAATGGCACCCAACTGTCCACCACTTCTACACTAAACATCCTTGCTCTGTCCTTTACTAAAAATCTGAACTGGAAATTTCAGATCTCATTTGTTGCCATCAAGTTAGGTGTTCTCAGCCATCTCTGCCAGTTTTTCTCACTCCACCAGCTGGTAACTCTGCCAAAGGGTCTTATCTGCCCATACATGGACAATGAATGCTTCATATGACTTTACTGTCTTCAGCCTCTCCCTTTTCACTGTCAGGCTGCATCTCTTAGGTGCCTTCTATCACTATTTTCAAGCTACGGTAACTGCTCTTCTGACCTTGCTAACTGCATGTCTCTCTTCCACTCCTGTTGTCTCACTGCACAAGACCTACTTTCTCTCGCTCATATTCTATCCACCTCTTTTGATTCAGAAGTCAACCAGTATTCTCAGTCTTTCATCCCTTTTACTGGTAAACTCTGCATGTCCTACCAATCACTTACTCTTTCAAGATATTTCACAATGCAATTTTGGATTTGATATTGGACTATGTAAGAAACTGGCATTTCTATCTTTTTTTTTTTTTTTTTGCCCTCAGCCAGAAACCCTCTTACACACACACACACACACACACACACACACACACACACACACACACACACACACACATATATATATATATATATATATATATATATATATATATATATATATATATATATATATATATATATATATATATATATATATATATATATATATATATATATATATATATATATATATATATATATATATATATATATATATATATATATATATATATATATATATATATATATAAAGTTTCACTGAACATATAGTGTAACTTACTAACACAAGAATATCAGTACATTGCCTGGCAGTCAGGGTCATTTCCTCCCATAAACACACCATGCAGCTGCTTTGTCCTATAAAACAATGGTACTGTCAAACCTTGGGTTTTGCATGCCCTAGTTTTCACACAATTCGGTTTTTGACAACTTTTTTCATCAAAATTTTGTCCCAGTTTTTGTACATCCATATCAAACCCGTCCACCCACTGGCATGACTCAGCCACTCATTGCCTGGAATCGAGGGCCGACACAATGCATTCCATGTGTTCGTGACTCCGTCTGCCATTGTTTCTTGTTGAGTGAGCATCATCCCCATCCGTTCATCCAAAAAAATGTTCTAACAATCCATCATTTTTTGTGCTTGTTTATTGAGTGCAATTGCTAAATAGCCACCATGGGGCCAAAAAAAGTTCCAAGCGCCAATCCTTTGATAAAGAAGGCGAGAAACACAATAGAATTCAAGAAAGAATTTGTAGCATAATACAAAAGTGGCATAAGCATGTCCAATCTCGCCAGGATGTACAGGAAGTCCACATCAACGATCAGTTCCATACGCTAACAAGTCTTCAATAAAGGTAAAAATGATGTTAAATGTTCATTTATCTATTTCATTAGTCATTTATATTTATTTCTCATTGTTTTCTGTATGTAAAAACTATAGTTATTTTCTATAAACTGTATTTTTGTTAATATTTTTTGGGTGTCTTGAATGGATTAACTGGATTTACATTATTTCTTATGGGAAATATTGGTTCAGTTTTAAACATTTGGTTTTCATCAGATTTTTTTTGAACAGATTAATCACGAAAACTGAGGTTCCACCGTATATGGTAGTGCATGAAGGAGTGAGTTGCTGGGTGGAAGGTTGGAACCCCAAAAAGAGTATTGCTAAGGGTTCTAAAAAATGCCAGAAACAATTCTACTTCCAGAAAAATGAGCTGGTGAACTGACAACAAAAACAAAATTACTCTTCCAAATTTTCACTGGCCTTTACTTTGCATACAATAGCAACTCATCCTTTCCTGACGGAAGCAGGAAGTGTCCCCCCAGGGACACACTGCCAGAGTCTTGCTGCAAATAAAGAAAATCAGGTTACTTCTGCAGCCTTGTAAGTCAATGAGGAGCATGCAACAAAATATAGTAAGCTATAGGCAACTGTGAGACATTTCTCATAACTTTGGACATTCCTTTGGGTTGTGTCCTTTAGAGAATGACACCTTCAGTGGTGCCCAGCATGTTTATTTTTCACCTTTTTTAATTGCCCTTGATCATAAGTCCTCTTAACAATCTTGCAGGATGCCTGCCATCATTATTTACTTATTACTATTCCAAAACTTATATACAATCTTAACTTCTAAGCCAGTGTTTCTTAACCTGGTGTGCTAGCACCACAAGGGGATGCTATGATCAATTTTTGGTGGTGTTGGAAAATGCTGCATATATTGCAAAACAATATAAGTGTTCCTTGTGAGAAATACAAAAGTATTGGAGGGATACTTTTTTACTTTTTTTTATTTGATAAACTTGAACCTCATTTTCAACTATGTTAATGCAACTGTAGTCAATGTAACCAGAGTTAAGTCAGGGATAAGGGTGCTCAAGTGCCCAGACCTGACTATAAGGGATACTGAGGTTGAAAAAGGCTGCTTTAGACTATAGTAATAAATAAATAAATAAATAAATAAATAAATAAATAAATAAATAAATATATATATATATATATATATATATATATATATATATATATATATATATATATATATATATATATATATATATATATATATATATATATATATATATATATATATATATATATATAATTTGAACTTATATATATGACTATGTCCTCATTGTGGAAAATTAGCAGCTGGGGGGGGTGAGAAAAACTGGCAAAAACATCTCAGAATGCCTAACTTCACAGAAGCAGTTTTAGATAGAGATGAGATGTGAAGTTTCTAGTTTAGATTATAAGAAAAGGACAGACATGTTCAGTGTAGAAGAGGGGGACAGTTGAGTGTCATTGAAGAAGAGGGGATAGTTATCTGGAAGGTTGTGTCGAGTTGATAGATAGAGGAATTGAGTTTTTGAGACAAAACAGTGACCATCTACCACAGCAATAGAACGATCAGAAAGAAAACTTAGGATGAACTTACAAGGAGAAGGATAGAAGCCAAAGGAGACTAGTATGGAAATCAAAGCTTTGTGCCAGGCTCTATCAAAAGCTTTTTGATATGTCTGAGGCAACAGCAAAATTTTCACCAAAATCTCAAAAAGAGAATGGCCAAGACTCAGTAAGGAAAGCCAGATCACCAGTAAAGTGGCCTTGATGGAACCCATACTGGCAATCTGAGAGAAGGTTGTGAAGTGATAGATGTTTAAGAATCTTCCTGTTGAGGATAGATTCAAAAACTTTAGATAGGCAGGAAATTAAAGCAATAGAACAGTAGTTTGAGGGATTAGAATGGTCACCCTTTTTAGGAACAGGCTGAATATAAGCAAACTTCCAGCAAGAAGGAAAGGTAGATGATGACAGACAGAGTTGAAAGAGTCTGACTAGGCAAGGTGCAAGCACTGAGGCACAGTTTCAGAGAACAGTAGGAAGGACCTCATCAGGTCCATAAGCTTTTCGAGGGCTTAGTCCAGTGAGGGCATGGAAAACATCAATGCAAAGAATTTCAATAGGAAGCATGAAATAGTCAGAGGGTGGAGGAGAGAAGGGAACAAGCCCTGAATCATCCTAGGTAAAGTTTTTAGCAAAGGTCTGAGTGAAGAATTCAGCTTTAGAGATAGATGTGATAACAGTGGTGTCATCTGGTTGAAATAAAGGAGGGAAAGAAGAAACAAAGTTATTGGAGATGTTTTGGGCTAGATGCCAGAAGTTACAAGCAGAGTTAGATCTTGGAAGATTTTGACATTTTCTATTAATGAAGGAGTTTTGTCTAGTTGGAAAACAGACTTGGCATGGTTCCGGGCAGAAATATAAAGTGCATGAGATTCTGGTGAAGGAAAGCTCAAGTACCTTTTGTGGGCCACCTCTCTATCATGTATAGCACAAAAACAGGCTGCGTTAAACCAAGGTCTGGAAGGTATAGGTTGAGAAAAAGAGTGAGGAATGTACGTCTCCATGTCAGATACTATCACCTCCGTTATGCGCTCAGTACACAGAGACGGGTCTCTGACATGGAAGCAGTATTCACTCCAAGGAAAATCAGCAAAATACCTCCTCAGATCCCCGAAACTAGCAGAGGCAAAATGCTTAGGGGGATCCAGAAGAGGGATTGGAGCAATAGGGCAAGATACAGAACAAAATGCCATGACAACAGCTGATTGGGTTTTGCTTGGTGGGTTTAGAAGCTCCAACCACTACACTACTCTGTGTTGGTGGTATGATGCATTGGCATGATTTTATGTCCCTCTTAAGACTGAAGCAAAATTTTATACTGAATTGGTCAGTCAGATCCAGGGCAGACTAATTAATTGACAAGCTCTGTACACCTATATTATAGTAACAAAAGTTTTCTATCACATCAGTCATCCAATAACATTTCTAGACACATCCATGTAACCCATGATCACTCAATCAACAATCCTTACATCCCTTATCATATCATTGTACACTCAAAAACAACTTTCTTAAACACATTTCCACCTCACCATCTCTCACTCAACATGTACCAGCAACAATATTTTCACTTCTTCCATGCATAATAATAACATTGAAAAAGAAAAACATCGCTATACATATATATAATTATCAAAAAGCAGCATAAAATCATTCAACAACAATACTAGACAATATAATGCACATTTTGCTACATTAAGTTATTTCAGTGACAAGTAAGATATAAATAACTAATAAGTGAAAGTTTATATAATACAAAAAAAGAATACCAAATAGCTGATAGAATGGAAAAAATAAATAAATATGTAAGTGAACAAATCATTTAATATTTTGCAAAAATGCATTTTTATTGGATACACTGAAGGAAATCCACTGCATCAATAAGGCCTCACCCATCATGTCATCATCATCATAAGGAATCTGTAGGTCAATATTCTCCTTGTTTTCCTCCTTCAGGCCACTGATCTCAAAGTCCTCCAGGTTAATGAATTCCCCATAGTCATCTCCTCTCACCTGTCAGAGAGTTGTGTTATTCCTCGAGCAGCATTGGTTTTGTAGGACCCACTTTGGCACTACAACTTTTGATCAAATAAATTCAACAAGCATGAAACTCAAAATACTACTTCATTAACCTTCACATATTCCAAATACATTTACAGTCACACATCTCTCACCTTGTCTTCATGGTAAGGAAACAATGGGTAGTGCTTGCAGCTCTGGAACATGCTCTGGTTGCCTGCTTTCTCATGTAGCACAATGATATCATGTTTCCCTGCTTGCAGACCCTCATCATCCTCACTGTCACTTGAGCACTCCACCCTGAAAACAATTTACCCACATCAGTACCTTTCAATATTATTCATAAAACATGCCTTTCCAAAAACTCAAAGCAGCTTCCAAGAAAAAAATTTTCTTTGTTTTTAAGAAGAGTAAAAACTTTAAAATATGGTAAGTGCATGATTCTCTTCCTTCATCCTTTCATTTGCCTTTTACAACAAATATGGATTATCAAGACTTAAGGCACTTTAAAATCCCATGTTTCATGGGTAAGGAACCCACTTGTTATTGACTATGTGACAAGGAATTCTCAGTGACACAATACAGGAAAACTGTTTGGATTTCTAGAACTTTCAAGGTTGTTATTGTTATAATCTACAAGTTCAGAAATTTGGTTTAATTTGTTTCAGTTTGAAAGGAAGTTTTCACATCAACATGCATCAGTATCAAATTTGGTTTAATTTGTTTCAGTTTGAAAGGAAGTTTTCACATCAACATGCATCAGTATCAGTCACATAATGGCACCTCATCAAACTGCAGATTAATAAAACTCGTAATTTTCTGTTGGCTTTTGAGTCATATGCTCTTATTGATAACACAAACAGAATTTATGATAGCACTGAAAGAAATAATGGCAGAGCTGACTGACTAACTCTTCTTTGATCCTCTGGTGTTGCTGTTGCTGTTCCCTTTATTTGCCTGTAGTGCTCATCCAGCTCTGGTCTCTCCTACCTTACCCAATGCTTCTCTAGCAACCTGAAGGTTCTGATCTGAGGATTATCAATGAGGCATCTGGCAAGGCTGTCTGGCCCTGTCCTGTGTGCATGAAGAATATATAGAAACATTTAGCCACAAAAAAGAAAGTTAATACAGTATTCCAAAATACTGTGGGATAGCATACATTTTACAAAAAATAAAAGTCTAAAAGAATGAGATGTATATACCATATTTGATGACTCATAAGATGCACCTTTTCTCAAAAAAAAAAAAGTCTCAGGAAATGAGCCTGCATCCTATGAGGCTAAGGTTCAGCATTCAGGCAGTGGCTGGTGGTAAGTCTATGCAACAGAGGTTCTAAAATCAAACCCCAGACATCTTTGCACATGTAAACAAAGTGATTATTGGTACTACACCACAAAACAACTTTCTCTTTCAAGGTAACAATATATAATAGATCATACTTACTGGCAATTCACATAGAATGACACCTATTAGGAAGAATTTGCCTAAGTGACCATGCACCACGCACTGCACGTACCGAAACAAACCTGCAGTCGGTTATGCGCTGAACCCGGTGACACAGGCAAGCTTCACTGCGTTCTTTACAGTGTGATGCCATTACTCCTTGAGGTAAGAAACACTTTCATACAATCAAAATTGCATCTATCTTTTAACACTTATGAACAAACTTTATTACCCCTGTAGTCTCTCAGTCACTGCCAACGCCATATGTTACATGTTTATATGGTACATGTTTATATCTCAGAACAGGATTGGTACATGAGGCTACTAGCAAATATTAAAGTTTTTAAATGCAAAATATTGGGATCTAATAATTATCTAAATGTATGTGAGAGTCTTCAAATGTCGTGTGAAATCCTTCACTTCATATTCAGAGCTTAAATCTTTTTTTTCACTTCAATGTCTGCCAAAACTAGGTGCATCTTATGAGCCATCAAATACGGATCTTGAAGGAGTTCGTAAGGATTTATCAGTAAATATGTACATACCACATGGATTCAGTATGCTACTGAATTTGGTGATGACATATGCCCACCTTGATGTAAGAATTATGGTGTTCTTGGGGTTGGTGGCCCACTGGACAAACAACTCTCGAGAATATCCACTTTCGAGATCTGGGAAACTCGCTAATACAACCTGACAAAAGAACAGACAGCAATAACTATACATGGAGATGAAAAAAGAGTAATATGTTAATTTTTTTTTCACTTCTGCAAGCTGGATCATGGCAGCATTCTGGAAGGCTGTATACACTGTATATACATGGTGATATGTACCTTTGGTGATGGGAGGTGACTGAGGTCAATGAGATTGTGACAAAATTTGAGGTGCTTGAAGCTAAATGGATTGGTTCTCAGAGTGTCAACTTTTCACTTATCCACTCAATCTGAAAGATGTCAATCTCAGGTTAGCAACATTATTATACTGCAAAAATATAATACACTAAAAGTTATTACAAATATATTGAAGTAGACTCTAAAGCAAGATTTTATGAAACTGTAAAACCAATTAATTAGTTACTCTATAGTGAGAGAACATAACAGTATGGTATTTGCTTGAAGTCACCCACCATCTGTTTAGCAAAGTGAATAACATGGTAAACAGTGTTGGAGAGGATAGCCAATGAGTAAGCTGATAGCCCACTCTCCTTGGTGTTCCACATCTGCTCCAGCATGTGTGTCATCTCCAGCACTTGACCACCAACCAGTGTCTGTGGCCACCAGGACATTGCCTCCATTACAGCAAGTCTCCTGGAGCTGGGCTGGAGATAAGGAGACAAATGCATTCATGGTAATAAATTAGAATGAATGCTTGACACAAAGGGCAAGTACGGTATTTTTTACATGTATTCTATAATATAAATAAATCACACACTTCAGAACAAGAAACAGGAATAATGGAAAACACTAACTAAAGATTTGTTACTCTATCTTGTTTCATGTAATTAAGTCATATATGATACTTAAATTTAAGTAAATATTTCACATTGGGAAACTTAACTACAAGTCAAAGAAGGAAATCACTCACCCACAAGTTTCTCGTCTCTGTGTCTGCGCCGTTCCTGCCAGTAGGATGAGTTGAAGGCATCTGTGGTCAGCAATGAGGACCGGCTGATTTTGTCCAGCTTGCAACCTCCAAGGTGACATTCCTTCTTGTGGTTGAAGTCCACTGCATACACAATGTCGCCTTCCCCATCCTTAATGATTCTCCAAATTGCACCACCAATCATGTGACCTGCAGGCTGGGCAGAGATGCTGAGGCCAATACCCTTCCCTGAAGCAGATAAGAACATACTATGAGTCACAGGAATAGTAAATATATCAACTGCTCAGCCTATATATTCCACTCATACAAGTTGTAAGAAGTGTTCATAAAATACAGGTGTGTGTGTGTGTGTGTGTGTGTGTGTGTGTGTGTGTGTGTGTGTGTGTGTGTGTGTGTGTGTGTGTGTGTGTGTGTGTGTGTGTGTGTGTGTGTGTGTGTGTGTGTGTGTGTGTGTGTGTGTGTGTGTGTGTGTGTGTGTGTGTTCCTTACCTCTCATGGGTATACTCTGGTTGTACTTGACTTGAGTGATGAGGTCAAATGCAGCATCCACATCATCAAGACAAAAATGCTCAACCAGATCATAATTATGGTGACTCTGCAGCAAATAAAATTCATTATAAGCACTTTCTATATATACATACACATCATTTAATGAACGAGATGACAATAAGGAGAGGCAATATTATCTAGTATTAGTATGGAAGCAGAGTGGTTATGCAAAGAAACTGGTAGGAAGGTGGAAAAAAAAAAAAAAACTGAAAGCTAGACTAAAGGGTGGCAAAGGTGCAGCTACAGAAATGTTCAAGGAGATGAAATGGTACCAGATTGGATGCTTCTAATATGTGATCTCATGTAACTGAGGAGAAATACCGGATGAGTAAAGGAAGGCAGTTATTGTACTCTCTATGTATCAAGGCAAAGGTTGTAGCAAATAATGTAATACTTATAGGGGGATAAATTTTCTCAGTGTGTCTGGAAAAGTCCATTGGTGAGACCTGACTGAGAGATTAATAAAGTTGCTCAGGTGAGGGTCAGTGAGGAAAAGGGAGGATTCATGAAGCAAAATGCTTGTGTGGCTCAGGATTTTGCAATTAAAATGTTAATGTGGAAGTATTTAGGATGGAATGAAAAGTTGCTTGCAGCTTTCATGGAACTAGGAAAACCATTAGATGGTGTGAATATAGAAGCCCTCTGGGATGTTCTTGAGGTTTAAAAAGTAGAAAGGCAGTTGCTAGAAAGAATTAAGGCTTTTATAGGAATACAAGTGCAAGTGTGGAGGTAGCAGGAGAGCTAAGAGACAGTTTTACTACAGAAGCAGGAGTAAGACAGATATGAGAAGTTTCTGAGACTGTTTAATATTATTGATCGAAGTGAAATTCAAAGGAGTGTTAGTACAAAGTTGAAACAGAATGGATTGGGATGGACTGTAGTAACATGTCAATTTATAGATGAAACTATTACTAGCAGAGTCAAAGCGAACTTCAGCAAATAGAGAATTAATCCATGAGATGTGTGTGAGACAAAGTGAAGATGAATGTTGGGGAAAGTAACGAGATGGTATTTGAAAGAAGAGAAGTGATGGTGTGTGACTTTGGGATACTTTATAGAGTGAGTGTGCCAGCTGTGGGAAGATGTGAGGTGGTTATGGGATGGTAGAGAATGGATAAGGTGAGTGAGTTTAAGTATCTGGGAACAGTGCTAAGTAAAAACAGGGAAAAATGGAGTATGGAGAAATGAGACAAAGTACTGTGGCATGTTATAAGATCACTTGCAAGAGTCATGAAGGATGCCTATGGATATAAAGAAATGTTTAAGGAATATTATTCTCCAGCAAACACTGACATTTGGATCAGAGACCTAGACATGGAATAAAGCACAATAATAAAGATGATGTGCTGTAGAAATTAGTTACCTATCTAAGAGGGGAATATGAAGTGAGAATATGGGAGATGAGAGTAATGAAAGTGTGTATGAGAGATGAGTTGTGAGTCCTTGAGCAAATAAGGTAAATTGTGGAGTGGTGGAATATGTGAAAAGGAATATAATGAGATGATATGATCAAACTGAGAGGATAAAGACAATAGAATTTTTAAAGAAAAGTTTGTACCAGTATTTATCAAGCCACACAATTTAAAGACACAAAATAAAAATTGGCTTTTGATATGCATGTTTTTTTTTCTTTTCTTTCTTTTTTCTTTTTTTTTACAAATTTATATATATATATATATATATATATATATATATATATATATATATATATATATATATATATATATATATATATATATATATATATATATATAATTTTTTTTCTTTCCTTTCATTTACATCTATATTGTTATGTCCAAATCTAGAGCTATTCAAGATTAACCCACGCATTGCAATACTGTATACTGTAATACAAAGGAGACTTATGAGCAAATTAACTTATGAAGAACTTCTCAGAACGGAACCTGTTTGTAAGGCAGCAGCTATATATATATATCGCCTCAGGTTATGTCACCAGCATGGGCAATTCCTTACCCGATATCAATCATACAAGAACATCTGGCCCATCTTCAACAATGGGACAGTGGCATACACAGGAGAGGTGAGCTGGCACTTCCCTACCATGTATGGCAGAGCCCCCATGTGCAGCGGGTCAGGATAGGAGATGAGGACACAGTCAACACGTGGCAGGACTCTGTTACAAAGCAAGTTTGTGTGAGATAAGCATTTTCTATACCTTCTGTTCTAAGCCACATAACATTCATGAAAATGAATAAATACACAATACTACTATCCTTATGTTCACAATACCTGATCAACCTGCCATTTCCTACCTACAGCTCTCTTATCTTTCATTTCCAAGGTAAACCTCACAAACCGTACATACCATGATTTGTACAATATACATACATGTAACATTCATAAATATAACACACAACAAGACATTTCTTCCATTATATTTCAAAGCCATCAACTGGTTTCTGTTCTTTTCCTCTCCATGTACATTCCTGTGCAATTATAAATAGACACTCCAGTAATAATGTCCTCTGATGAAAACTTATTTTCTTTTGTCCTCAACTCTTAAAAAACAAAGATGAATTATTTTAGAACATTAATGTTTTGCAAGACCAACTTAACATGAATATTTATAACTGAGCCACAAAACAAGCAAACATCAACCCTTTACTCAGCTCACTTTGTCAGACGATCCAAGTAGTCCTTGTCAAATTTTTCATCCCCACCCACAGTCAAGGAGGAAGGTGAAGTCATCCACTGTGAGGAGGTAGCAGTGTGGGGTCTCTTTCCCAACACCCCAAATACCCTCAAAGTTTACAATGGATGTCATCTCAAATTCACACTGAAATAAAAGCAAGTGTCATTAAAATTATATATATATATATATATATATATATATATATATATATATATATATATATATATATATATATATATATATATATATATATATATATATATATATATATATTGTTACATAATCGCATAGTATAGCTTGTGGGAGTAGGAAAAAACGGAAGGTGAGAGAGAAAGAGAGAACGGATGTTCTGTAGGGAGGACTATATTTACTCAAAGAGACAAGTTTCATTATTTTATTATACAGTGAGATGCATTATTCATTTAAGATGAAGGGAGGAGAATAGGTTACATTATTATTTTAGTTATTCCAAGAAGTGATTGTTTTGTTAATTTAGTTTTTCCTTAATGTGTAAAGGCATAGATACTTAAGAAACTTGAGTATTATTTTCTACATTTGTAATAAGAGTAAGGAAAATTTGTGAATAAACCAGCAGAGGCAGGAGACGGTAGTAGCGGCACGCAGACCGTTCGGACGCTGAGTGAAAGTGCTGGACAGCAGCTCTCGCCGCCTCGTACTTACTCGCCACCGAGTCAAGGAGCTAGGTGATCATAGACGGAAGAACACCAGCTGCCTTCCCAGGTCCCACTGTGTACCGGAGCTCTCCCTGTCCGGTTGAGAGCTCGCCCTGTGGTTCCTCGCCATCCTCCCTTTTCCCTTCCTTGCTCCCAGCTTCGTTCTTTGCCAGACTGCAGTGAGCGGACCCAGAACGTTCCCGAGAGTGACCCTCGGTAACTAGGTGGATCTGTTGGCTCTGGCTTAGAAGGCTGCTGGGTAAGCCTCCCTCTTTACCTCCAACTTGATATTTCCTTTCCCCTCCTTCAGAGGAAATCTCTGCTAGGGCTAGGTCGTGGGGCAGGGCCATTACGACAGCTTTTAGGAGCTGGGTGACTAAACTGCCCCACATAGGCAGGCTCCTTCTCTTTCTTTTTTTTCTATCCATTTATTAGCTGTGGGTTTTTGTCGGGCCTCGGCCCCCTTATAGGAATTATTGTTTTTATCATGTGAAAAATGGCGAGAGTAAAAATAAAAACAACAAACAGCCAAGATCCACGAAGAAAGAACACTCTCCTAACAATACTCAGCAACAATGATGTCTTCCCTACCAACATAATTCCAGTCCAAGATGGATTCATCATCGTCTCGTCAGATGAAGAGCAAGAAAAGATATTCAAGGACAAGATTAAGGAAGAATTTTCCCAAGAAGACATGAATCCAGTAATACCACCAGAACTGAAAGCAAAGAAAACAGTCATAGCCTTTAATGTTAATGCACACATCTACAACAACTCTGAAGACGACATATTAAATGAATTGTATACTCAAAATTCATTCCTGGAAGGCAATATTGATAATGTTTTCAAGTTCCCTAACTCTAAAACAATTAAAATAACATTCTCTCAGGCAATCTATGCCTCTAAAGCTACAGAACATGGACTAAAGCTTTTTTCCATGAAAATTCCACATTACCAAATCCAGCAAGATAAATTTTATCACATCCAAACATGCTTCAGATGCTACATGATAGAATCTCACACCACAAAAGACTGTACAAAGCATAAAGAATATAAAATATGTTCCGAGTGTGCCGAGGAAGGGCACACGTGGAAATCATGCAACAAAGAGAGCAAAAAATGCATCAATTGTGGAGAAAACCACAGAACACTATCTATGAGATGCAAAATAAGAAAAGATGTAATAAAGATGAAGAGAGAGGAAGAAAAGGAGACAGCATCATACTCCCAGATAACAAAGACAAACAACATCCCCACAATGAATAACAGCACATCAACACAAATCAGCAGAGAAGACCATTTCAAAATATACTCTTGCATGATACACGCTCATCTAATGAATGTAATAGAACCAGGAAGCTATGAGAAAGAACTTAATGCCACTCTAAAGGAAAATAAACTTCCTCAAATAAAAATACCCAAGACACCTAATTCCTCAAAACTCCTCTCACTTCTAGCCGACACAGAAAAACTATCCTTAATGGAAACTGAAGACCTACTAACAGACACACAAACAGATCAACAACAAAATGTAACAACACTAGACACACACACCCAACAAGTTTCTACCAAACAAAAAACACAAACAAACACAAAGAAACAACTTGACAGCGATGAAATAGAACTTAAAATAATAACAAGAGAGAGCCAGGGATGGCCTAAAAACATCACAATGGGTCATCTGATAAAAGGAATAGAGGATGGAACATATAAATACACCTACAATGAACCAACCATGAAATCTCACGAAGTGATAGGACTAATCAAAAAAGGTGATATAGTGTTGAAAGACTGCTTCACTATACTGGAAGACAGTGTATTCAGGAAAATAAGAACAGGACAGTGCAATGAAAGGTCTCCAGTTGCTAGGCAAACACAAAAACTAAAAACAAAAAACACACAGTAACACACAAAAACACTCACACACACACCAACAAAGTCACACAAACAACATGTCTCTAAGAAACATTAAGATAATACAACACAACGTACTACACTGGAACAACAGACGAATATCACTCTCCAACACATACAGAATAATAGACCCAGAAATAATACTCATAAACAGCCACGGCATACAAGAAAACACACCAATGAAAATTCCTGGATACAGAGTACACACGAAAAATACCCTCAATAATGCGTCAGATGGCACAGCTATAGCAATAAAAAAGAACATACAATATAAACTACTTGATGATTTCCTATCAGATCTACTTGCAGTAGAAATAAGTACCACCACAGGAAAAATAATAATTTCAACTTTATATCAACCACCATCAAGAACATATATACCCATACCTGACTTCACTAAATTGTTTAGACGTACCTGTCCAGTATACATGCTGGCTGACTTAAATGCAAATCACCCCAACTTAGGATACACTCACAGCAACAACAAAGGCAGACAAATCAACACTTTAATACAAAACAGACTAATACAACATGTCGGACCAGATTTTCCTACTTATTATACACACAGAAGAGGCACAACACCAGACATTATACTTACAAACCACCGCACATACCACAACACACATGCAGTAGAAGGACCCCTCACCACAAGCGATCACATTCCAATAATTTACACAATAGCCACAGCCCCTATACTCATTCCAGCTCCACCAAGACCCAACTACAATAAAGCAAATTGGGAAACATTTAAAAGACATGTCACCAACACACTACACACAAACACACTACACGAAGAAACACTTGAAACAATAGACACTGCCACTGAAAACTGGCACCAGGCAATAGAGCAAGCTATGCAACAAGCCATACCCACTACACGTTACAAATGTCTACCATCACCCAAACACACAGACACAACAAAACTACTTAAGACACTTTTTACAGAACTACAGACTTACTCACGTGCACACGGTTGGTCCTATCAGAATTACAGATACTACAAACAACTACAAACACTACTACACGAAGCTTTAATACAGGAAAATAGAGAACACTGGTACAGACTAATAAATGAAGTTTCGAGCACTTATAGAGATCCTACAACATTCTGGAAGAAAATTAAACTACTGACAGGCAACAGAGAGAACGAACCCCACTACATTAGGAACAAACATAACAACAAAGTATACACCGACAGAGAAAAAGAGGAAGTACACAGAGAGTACTGGCAAGAAATCTTTAGTGGAGAGGAGGATGGAGAGGAAGATCACATGGAAAATGAGATTGTCTTACATAACATCAGAAATAACACCCACAGAACAATTCCCTACAATAACTCTGACATTACCAGACTCAACACACAACACACTGACACGACAATAACTACAGAAGAATTAAAAAACATCATAAAGCAGCTAAAAAGAACTAGCCCGGGACGAAGTGGAATTAATAAAACAATCTTAACACACCTACCAGACACAGCAATAATTAGACTAACAGAAATATTCAACAGCACTATCTCAGCAGGCTATTTTCCCGACAAGTGGAAAAACGGAATCATCAGACTAATCCCTAAACAAAATAAATCCCCTCAACAGGCTCAAAATTACAGACCAATAACGCTATTAGAAGTACCAGGCAAAATCCTTGAGCGAGTGATAAATTCAAGGCTAAAAACACACCTAGAAATTAATAACTTATATAACACTTACCAGTTCGGTTTTCGTAGTAATAGAGGCACCACACAAGCACTAGCAGTCATCACAGAACAAATAGCACACAATAAATCAGATAAAGGCCAGTGCCAAGTCATACTAAGAGACATATCTAAAGCTTTTGATCAAGTCTGGCACCTCGGTCTTAAGCATAAAATCCTACAACTACAACTCCCTATTACAATAGAAAAATTTTTATGCGACTTTTTATCTGATCGCACAGCATCCATTAAAGTTAATCATTACATTGGTCCTACATTTAATTTAAACTGCGGTGTACCACAAGGGAGTGTTCTGTCACCAACACTCTTCACAATTTACACCAATGATATTCAACAACCTATACAAACCCTTAACATCAGTTTTGCAGACGACATAACACAAATAATTGGCTACCCAGGAAGGTCCAAGAACATGCTCAATATAAAAACAGAGAGAGCAATAACAGCAATTAATAACTACGAAAGGAACTGGAAAATAAAAACCAATGTTAATAAATTCACCCCTCTGCACCTTGGAGCAAAACTTACCTTTCCACTCATCATTAACGAAGAAGAAATAGAATTTAAAAGTACCGGCAAATGCCTTGGTCTAACCATAACTACAGGTGGCTACTACAAACATATACAGGAGCGTAAAAATATAGCAATAGCGTCACTACAAAAACTCTACAAGTTACATAACATGCCAGAGAAAATAAAAATACACTTAGTAAAAGCACTAATACTACCAATACTTGATTACCCTCCAATCCCTATGCACACAATGAGCAATAACCAAATTAGCAAACTTCAAAAAGTTCAAAACAAAGCACTTAGATTTGCAACAAATCAGAAACACCCTTACACCATGACAACAGAACAAGTACACATACACACCAAAACAGCACCTCTCAATATACGTCTACACTACAGAGCAAAGACAATTTGGGAAAAAATTGATGAGTTGGGCCTGCCTAACTATCAAAGCCTAAAAGACAACTCAGATCAAATAGTAAAATACCACCGTGATTTCCCTAGCAGCCTACAGGCATGCAAAACAATACCCAACCCAATATATTAACAAACCGAAAATAAAGGAAACATACTCACCTTAAAACACTTACCTTTACTCACTGTATTCCTGAAGATGGCCAAACACAAAAACTCAGCACACACGGGGCATCTGGAAAGGAAAGAATATTATGTAACTCCAACACTCTAAACAGCACACACACACACACATGCTTCACATGGGACTCGTAGCTGGCCTCCTCTCTCCCCACTCCGCGCCCTGAGTCGGCGGTGAGGCGGTATGCCAAGCCGGTGTTCACCACACCGTAGTGCACAGCCGAGGGGTACTGGCCACTGGTAGGGCTTGCTGGCCCCCAGCAAGCGGTAGATGGGGAGGGGGTTGCACCTCATCCTGAGTCGCTGACACCCGGGGACCTACCTATAGGGGGTAAGAGTTGTGTGGTGTCGGCGAGGGAGTAGTGGTAGAGTCTCTCTCGACTCGCCTGCGGTGTAACAGGGAGAACAATCGCGGCCCGTGCCATCACATGAAGTCAGCACACAGAACACAAACATTCTCACAAACACATAATACACAGTATAACATCAATAAGTAAAATAGCAAGGTGGACAGCCCACCATCTTTAATCTTATACTTCTTTCATTATTTCTCACTATCCTCTTATACTCATATTATTCTTCCTTCACCCATCTTTTCTATAAATATAGATAGATAGATAGAATAAACCAGACTTAGGTAAAGATTGTTTCCTCATCGACCTCCAGGTTCCCTTAAGTGACTTAAAAGACGCTCACGTATGTGGGTTTGGGCTATGACCATAGGAGAGGGAAATGATCTATTCACCCTAGCTAGAGTGCTTGGGAAAGTCTCTGAGAGTCGCAGAACGGCAAAAGGCAAGGTAGAGTGCTTCGCGCATTCCCTGAGAGGCCTATCCCGCCGTAGTGGCGTGCACCGATCCAGAGGAGTTACGACGTCGGGGGTACACTGCTGTCTGTCTTCCCCGTACGCTGAGACGGTGGTCAACAGCAGCCGGTGGTCGTGGTGGCTACTAGGCTCCACTCCCCACCCCTCCCCCTGGCATTGTAACAATATATATATATATATATATATATATATATATATATATATATATATATATATATATATATATATATATATATATATATATATATATATATATTTTTTTTTTTTTTTTTTTTTTTTTTTAGGATATGTTAAACTTTGGATCAACTCCAAGTTTTTTTTTTTTTTTATAATCCCAACCTCCTTCCTCCTATATCTTACTTTCAGCTATGGGAATATAAACAGAAATTTTTTTAAATCTATGCACATTTCCCTACGTACATTTTAGTAGATACAATACAAAACTAGATATAATTTTGTTCCAATTCTGTAACTCTTCTGTGACTTTTACTCACACGGGGAGTAAGCTTGGTACTCTGTTATCACTCATTATTCTTGTTTTTTTGCTTCATTTCTCTCCTAACATCTGCCACGGACAATACCAATACGGGAATATCAATTTGCTAATATAACTATACAGATGCTGATTCCCGTCGAAACTATTCTGGGGAGCAATTTCGACGGGAGCGATTTGACATGATACCGGGTGGCCACTCACTAAGTACCGAAAAAAACATACGATCACACTACAATTAAATATGAAATACTAGTATGATATTGTGGTTCATGTACATAAATCCGGGTCTTAGTCAGAATCACAGTGTTGTCCCGGTCCTTCAGTGTACTACAATTGTCCCACCCGGTGGATTCCCTCGTATCATGCACACACACCTGCTTAAACCTCATCTGGCGACCAAGGAATGATCCGGTGGCTGAGGACGCCCCGGTGCACCTTCCTGTGCCTTCCCTGAGCTTGGACGACCCGGCTGCCGTGCCAGGTTGGATATTCAGCTGTCCCTACGTGCAGACTGCAGTACGTAACGGTAACACGGCGCGCGTCTATTTAGTATTTACCTCCACTGTGCTCTAGATCACAGAATCCGGACACCGGAGTTGGGACAGTAAAGAGAACGTGCTTTTGCAGGGGTGTCTTTTTTTATTTTTTCTATTTTATTTACCGCACTACTACTACTACTACTACTACTACTACTACTACTACTAATAATAATAATAATAATAATAGTTTTATTTGGTTTTCACAATACAGAAAAGAGCTGCCTTATGTACATCAGTTTTACTTTTGCAGTGTTTTCTTTCTTATGTTTAAGCCTTGCTTTTGGAAAACTTAGTCTCTTCATCCGCCTCTTGCTTTATTTGTGGGCTAACTTGGAATTATCTCCTTTCATCCTCTATGCCTTGGTTCTGTCACCTTTTGCTAACGTACATCAGTGTACAGTGCATCAGTCTGTTCATGTACCTAATTGTTATAACCATTCTTTGTTCTTTTATTTTTGTAGCGTATTTAATTCCGGTTCATTGGCTTATTCTTACTACTTTTTTTTTTTTTTTTTACTTTTTACCACTACTCCCATCATGTTATCTACATTGACCTCGTGAACCTCTCAGCTTCCGTATTAATTTTCCACACCAATATGTGAAAATAGCGATAATTAAAAATATTCAAAACAACCATCAAAGTTTGCTTGTCCCGGATACATGTATCACTCTTTTTGAGTTTCACTTGCGTGTGTGTTTCTATTTTCAGTGTGGGGTTGCTCCGGACATAAGAATTCGTGAGGAGGTAAGGACGTGTGATATTGAATGGAATGCGTGTGCGTTTCTTTTTTCAATGTGAGTTTGGATGCTCCGTATTAGTGATGATGAGGAGGTAGAGAAGTGTGGCATTGAATGGTGTGTGTGTGTGTGTGTGCGCGCTTTACTTAAAAATACCTATTACCTCTCTCTCGATAAGCCCTGTGTTACCGTCATTAAGGTTGAGGTAGTTCTTCAGGACGCGTTGTTGTGGTAGGCGTGACAGTGGAAGAAAGCTGTGGCTCTTTCGGAGTGGTTATGTGAATGGCTGTCAAGGTTTATGTAATGGCCATATTGTACATGTTTTACTGGGTGTGGTAGGCACGGGTGCGGTGGGAGATGAGGATTACTTGTTTCATACCTACGCATCCTACTTAGCCTTTTCTCGACGTCTGAACCGCTTTGCATTTTGAACTCTTTTACATAACAGTGAAGCTGGTAGAAAGAACTAATCCTGAGATTGCAAATCATTTGTAGGGAAAAGCAATGGTGGAAGCCTGAGATACAAATAAAAACACATCCAGGTAAGGCCGCTGAACCGGTCTAGGCAGATGCCAGTTTTACCTTCAGATGCCACTGGATATCTCAAGACCTTTCTTCTCGCATCTACGTGAATGAAAATTAATATGACGTGTGACGAGGGATGTGAAGTGAGAAAAATCGTACGACTTTTTATTTCATTTTTGCTATATATATATATATATATATATATATATATATATATATATATATATATATATATATATATATATATATATATATATATATATATATATATATATATATATATATATATATATATATATATATATATATATATATATATATATATATATATATATATAAAAGAAAGAAATAAAAAAAATGTTTCGAATAACATAAGGTAAATGTAAAATTCAAGGGACTAAGGAAAAGAATTCTTAAAAGGAACATTAAGTAAAAAAAAAATCTCATGTGTTGTGAAAGCCCTCAGCAAGCTGGTGACAAGGTATTATAATATATATATATATATATATATATATATATATATATATATATATATATATATATATATATATATATATATATATATATATATATATATATATATATATATATATATATATATATATATATATATATATATATATATATATATAATATTATATGTTATATATTATATATATATATATATATATATATATATATATATATATATATATATATATATATATATATATATATATATATATATATATATATATATAATATAATAATATTATATGTTATATATTATATATATATATATATATAATATTATATGTTATATATTATATATATATATATATATATATATATATATATATATATATATATATATATATATATATATATATATATATATATATATATATATTATAATACCTTGTCACCAGCTTGCTGAAGGCTTTCACAACACATGAGATTTTTTTTTCCTTAATGTTCCTTTTAAGAATTCTTTTCCTTAGTCCCTTGAATTTTACATTTACCTTATGTTATTTGAAACATTTTTTTCTTTCTTTCTTTTAAGTTATACTTAAAAAAGTCCCTACAGATTTAGGCATGTGTGTGTGTGTGTGTGTGTGTGTGTGTGTGTGTGTGTGTGTGTGTGTGTGTTAAATCATATATGAAATTTTAGGCTGCTTTCAATATTCCATAAACACGACAGGCCAACACTATCCTTTTAAAACATTTTAATTCTTACTGTTTGGTACATGTCTGGTGGGGTTCCACTCATACTGCTCTTCTAGACAGGGTAGAATCAAAAGCTTTTCATCTCATCAACTTCTCTCCTCTAAATGACTGTCTTCAGCCTCTCTCTCATCGCCGCAATGATGGATCTCTAGCTGTCTTCTACCGCTATTTTTATGCTAACTGCTCTTCTGATCTTGCTAACTGCATGCCTCCCCTCCTCCCGCGGCCTCGCTGCACAAGACTTTCATCTTTCTCTCACCCCTATTTTGTCCACCTCTCTAACGCAAGAGTTAACCAGTATTCTCAATCATTCATCCCTTTCTCTGGTAAACTCTGGAACTCCCTGCCTGCTTCTGTATTTCCACCTTCCTATGACTTGAATTCCTTCAAGAGGGAGGTTTCAAGACACTTATCCTTCAATTTTTGACTACCGCTTTGGACCCTTTTTAAGGGACTGGCATTTCAGTGGGCATTTTTTTTTATCGGATTTTTGTTGCCCTTGGTCAGTGTCACTCCTACATGAAAAAAAAAAAAGTATGTAACTATCTAGTGCCAACAGACTGAGCTGGATGTTCGTTACTCTGTAGGTTCCTAAACCTTACTTGTCTAGCAACAAAATAATCCTCATGAACACCATTCTTTCACACACACACACACACACACACACATAGTATGTGGGCCTCTTAATGAGTAGCCCCTGTTTACCTAGCAGCAAATAGGTACGGGATGTAAACCGAGTGGTTGTGGCCTCGCTGTCCCGGTGCGTGGTGTGTGAGTGGTCTCAGTCCTACCTACAGATCGGTCACTATGAGCTCTGAGCTCTTTCCGTAGGGTAATGGCTGGCTGGGTGACCAGCAGACGACCGTTGGTGAATGTAGTGTAGTGGTGAGCAAGTTCGTTTCACAACCATAAGCGACAAAGCAGATGGACGAGCCTCTTAATGTATAGCACCTGTTCACCTATAAGAAAAAACAGCAAGTAGTTACTTTATAATATGTAAGCCGAGGGGCTGTGACCCCTCTCTTCCCGTGTGTGGCGTGAGTGGTCTCAGTTTTACCCCAAGATCGGTCGCTATGAGTTAGATCTAATCTCTTTCTGTAGGGAAACACGGTTGGCTAAGCAGAAAATCGTAGGTGAATAACACACACACACACACACACACACACACAAACACCGATTAAACAGAAAGATTTTAATTAAATCATATAAATTGTAGGTAAAATTCAATACCTAAATACGCATTGTCATAAGATTTGAGTGAACGTAAAATATATGACTGGGACTGTGGACTGAAGAGCAATTACGAGTACTGTTAACAAATGTCCGATAAGGAGACAGATTAAGGAGTAGTTATCAATAACAGATTATTAGGGCCATAAAAATGAAAAACAAGTAATCTAAGAGAGAGAGAGAAAGAGAGAGAGAGAGAGAGAGAGAGAGAGAGAGAGAGAGAGAGAGAGAGAGAGAGAGAGAGAGAGAGAGAGAGGCGTAGGGAACCTGCTAAGGGTCTTTAATATGTGGTATAAAGGATATAATAAAGGTGACGTATAGAAAATTCCCGGGATCAGTAGGTATGATGGTTTCTTGCAGCTTCTCTTATTTTCTAATGTTCTTTAGAGAGAGAGAGAGAGAGAGAGAGAGAGAGAGAGAGAGATTTATCTGCTGAGAAAAATAGGGTATCTTTTTTTTTTTCACATGCTGTCCTCTCCCATCAACAACCGGCCATTCTTCCACCTTTGGTTACAGTGAACCATTACAATTTTGTTTTATATGATATGGAGCCAATGAATACACGCAACCTCGCCCGCTCCACAGCTGCTGAGGACATGGCAACTTCAGTGGGGTTGGTTGGCTCACCACTCAACCGTATACAGACAGGCCAGCGCGCTGCTATAATCATCGTCCCCGATTTCTACACTCTACTCTCACTGCAGTCCGCAGTGTACTCACAGCCGTGAGGAGGGTTGGACGTGTAGCGTTAGTTGGTAAGTGTTTGACCACAGAACTTGAATAGTGTTATCTGTATGAGTGTACCAGCAGCACATAAGTATGTATGTGAACAGTTAAGCTTTTAGTGACAGAAAGATATTGTTCTTTCGAGGCTTTCCGTGCACGGTGGTGTAGTGGCTGCGTCTTCATCACCGTGCGGTTAATAACCCTTTGCATTTGGAGGCCGGGTCGTGCGAGGCGTGTTTTTTTTTTTTTTTTTTTTTTTTAATTGTGTATTTTGTTATTCATATTTATTATTATTATTTTTTTTTTATTATTGCGTGTACTTTTGTATATTATTTTCTTTACGTACATTTTGTGAGGGTCTTCTTTTATCTTACCCATGGAGATATTCCGCATCGTTCACTGCAGATTCAAGTATTGTTTTTCAAAACTTCGTATCTGACATCATGTCGATCATTCAGTAGCTACGATAGGTGGTTCCCCAGTTAAGAGATATAAACAAAATTCATAGGTTAGTAATCAGGTTGATAAACTAACAAAAGATGAAGAGTGAAATTAGTTTTCAGTTACTGGTTAATGACTGAAAGATATTCAGCAATCAGACTGTTTGTGCCGAATCCGTGTAGGAAACTTTAGACTAGATAAATTCATGGAGATATGTGAGTGGATATGTCGACTTATATACAGGGACTGCCATGTATAAATTTGCAGGCGTCTTGCATACAGCTTCCTTTACGTTCTTATGAACATAGGCCCAGGCTTGCTAGACTAACTCTACATAAAGGAGCACAGACAGGAGCGGAAGGGTTGTGTTACGTTCACGGGTTAGTTGATACCAGGACAGTAGGGGGACTTCATTCCAATCTTAGATTTCATCAGGGGCCGTAAGTTTGACCTCGGTGGTCCGATTCTTTAAGGGAAGCTACGCCGATTTTAGGATTAAGAAATATTTGGTAGATTCTTAGGGCTTCACCAAAATACATCTCGATCCAAACAACTAACTCATTCCTAGGGATCTTGACGTGTTCTGAAAAAAATAAAATAAATAAAATAAATAAATAAATAAAACCAAATATTTATACCAATGGTTATTTTACAAAGCTCGTAGCAAAAAAGAAATAAGTAAATAAGAATAATTAATTAATATAATAATAATAACTGTTACGCCCCACCGGGGGTAACGGGGGAACGGCGACTCCTTACGGGTTGCCGTCCTACACCGCTAACCTACGTTCTATCCGATCGGCCAACAATGGCAGGCATGGTATATCTTTACTCCCTACACCTCTGCCTCCATGTGTCGGATTGGGCACGTGTACACTCTACACTTCTAGGCCGGTAATTCCCTCGGCTATGCCGGAGAACACTCTCCCTATCTCCCTGCCGGCAGGGGCGTGCAGGAGGGGCGTTGAGGCTTTGGGTCACCGGCTAGGTTGGGGTACCTCTTCCTCGATGATGTTGCTCCCGTGGTGGCAGGGGCGTGAACGGGTCGTCCACCACCGTCAAATGCACTGCCTTCCCTGAGCAGAGGTGCCGGCAGGGGCGTTGTGGCTCTGGGTCACCGACTCGACTGGTTGGGGTCCGTAGAGTTTTCTGGTGCCCCATTCGCCCCTCGGGTCGGTGCGCTGCCGAGCGCAGGGCCCAATGGTGTGGCACTGGGGACGCTTCCACTTGCAGATATCAAACCAGTTCGCTTCGCACAATCCAGTCCTGTAATACACTCCAGCTACCCCTAGGGATGCCGGAGGGGTCGGTGACAGAGGCTCCGACGGGGAACGTTCCCCGGCGCGTGTGGATATATGTGTGAGTTCTTGTGTGGGTGCGTGTGTGTGTTTGGGGTGTAACAATAATAATAATAATAATAATTATTATTATTATTATTATTATTATTATTATTATTATTATTATTATTATTATTAGTCATTAATTTTGAAAATAATTATAATAAATAGTAATATTATTACCGTGAGAGGTAAGTACGTATACTTTGGGAGGAGGGCATTTTATATGCATCCTTATTGAAATCAACAACATTAACAACTGTTTTTTTTTTTCTATTTTTCTTGTGAGTGAACGCTGCTTCTCGATCATTTCTGTTGTCAGTTTTCTAAAGAGAGTACAATTGGACTTCGGACAGAAATCTGATAGCAGAACTGAATGAAGCACAGCGTTTCCTCACTAGAATTATAGAAAACACACACTATAAGCTAAAAAACAGTTAATGCTGTAGGCTTCAATAAAACAATTACATAATACAACAGCAGTCTACGTAGGTGTGTGACAGACGTAAGCAGGAAAGGTTTGTGGCTAAGCAGAGTACTTTGTGATGATGAAAGTTCCATTGTGTTTCGAACCAATACCTAAGATAAGGTAATAGCCACGGAGTAATCGGCAATAGTGTTTTGTGAGTGTTGTCAGTCTTACCACCATCTCTTGTTGTATAGGAGAGAGAGAGAGAGAGAGAGAGAGAGAGAGAGAGAGAGAGAGAGAGAGAGGTAGGAAAATGACATGAGAGGTTTGAGCCAGCATATCTTAGATAATGATGGCTCCATCTCGTATTGAATTATATTATACCTGACAGCTGTTTCGTAGTGTTGTACACAATTAAGTTACACTGAAAGTTAGACCTGTTGTTACAGTTCATGTTATTTATTGTTCACACAAGTTGTATGTGTGTATTTTTAATCCCATTAGTACGATGACCCCTACGTAGGCGTCATGAAGCAACAGTGGAATGTACGATGAGGCCTACGTTGGATTCTATTTTAGTTGTTGGGCAATCCCAGGGAGGTCTGTGCATTGCCGTAGCTGGTAGTAAATGAGCTACACGTCTGGCAGTAAAAATAGGGCTGCGCGCGCTTTTTTTTTTTTTTTTTTTTTTTAATAGCTGGTCGTTTAAACCTACGACACCCCCACTCATCCCTGGTGTATTCCTTGCCCTCTCTCTCTCTCTCTCTCTCTCTCTCTCTCTCTCTCTCTCTCTCTCTCTCTCTCTCTCTCTCTCTCTCTCTCTCTCTCTCTCAGTGTGTGTGTGTATGGAGAGAGAGAGAGAGAGAGAGAGAGAGAGAGAGAGAGAGAGAGAGAGAATGTGACTAACGTGCGTAAACACACAACTGCCTACTGTTCCCTTTTCTGATAACTTCGCCTCCCCTTCCCTCCCCATTTATTCCTCCTATACCCATTACTACCTCTTCTGTTAATTACTATCCTCCAACCATCCCAAACCGTAAATGTGTGTGTGTGTGTGTGTGTGTGTGTGTGTGTGTGTGTGTGTGTGTGTCGTACTAACACCCAGAAAAAAACAACTCGTGCTCATATTTCTATGACAACTGAATGGGTGACTCAGAGAGAGAGAGAGAGAGAGAGAGAGAGAGAGAGAGAGAGAGAAGGGGGGGGGAGATTTTATAGGATTAGAAATTAGGTAAGTTACCGCTCGCGGGCCTACATTGTACATGAGCAACGCGCGTTTTTTAAGCATCCGGAGCGAAGTGGTTAACTTCCATTCATTCATGTTAATTGGTAATTCACGTCTTACGTTATAACAACGTATGGCTGTCCAGTAATTTCTGCATTAAGTAAATGAATCAAGATCCGCTCAACTGATCGCAATCATCGGAAAATATTCGGCTTGTTGCCACAGCACTGACGCAGTTATCATGTAATATGTAAGCGCTTTACTGAGAGTCGGAATTAACGTGTATGCGCTTTACTGAGTCGGAATTAACTGAATAATAAGTTTATAAAACATAAAAACTGGTCAGCGTTGTTCATGTTATTTATGTATTTAATACAATGAAGTCTCGTTTTATTGTCAGTCGGGTTACGTGTGCAGCACGTTTGTGGAAGAGTTTTCTTCTGTATTTGTTTATTTAACACCTATCCTTTGCATTATATTGACTTGCATACCATTAGAGTAATAAGCATACATAACCTGACTGGCAATAAGACGAGAATTCACTGTATAACTACATGTCTGTTTCCATAACGCATTAACAACGTTGACCAATTTTGTTTACCTATTGTTATCCTGTTAATTGTGAGTCCCATTAAATCTCATACGTAACAACACTGCGTCAGTGTTGTTGCAACAAGCCAGATAACATTTTCCAACGAGTTTATGATCACTTAAGCTGATCCTGGTTAATTTCCTGAATGCATAAATGACAGAACAGCCACTCGGAAAGTTTTGTGGTGTTGCCACGCTACTTTTTTTTTTTTTAGATAAATCCCTACCCTTTTTAGATTTGACACGAGATAGTGAAGAAGGAATGCTGGTGGAAGATGGTTTATAGAAATTAATCCTTACTGTTAAAGCTATTGTTGACATGAGATTGTGAAGGAGGGATTTTGGTGAGAAAAAAAAAATCATAGATTAATCCCTACATTCTTGAGACTTCACACGAAATTATGAAGAACGAAGTCTGATAAGGAAAAGCATCTCTCTGGATGAAGTGTGTGATAATCATTAGATTTGTTAGAAGAAATTAGAAATAAATTACCCAGCAGCGAATTGCGTCCTATCTCAACAAACGCATTATTATTAAGAAAACTCCATCAATTTCATCACATGTGGATATACAGAGTAGTTATAAACCGAAAGTGGAGCACTCTGAGTGAGTGAAGCCACTTCACAACATAGAAAGGGCCATTTCTAAAGAGGTCGAGGGTACCATGAGAGCAAACAAACGCCATCTTCAACCTCTGATCGAAAAGAGCGATAGATTTAACATTTTGGCAGAGAGAGAGAGAGAGAGAGAGAGAGAGAGAGAGAGAGAGAGAGAGAGAGAGAGAGAGAGAGAGAGAGAACCAGGTTTAAATCTCCGTGTGTCTCACACTCTTTTTGAATGCTAGATTACAAAGTCATTAAGACAATGCATATTAAAGAAAAAGGAGAGGATGCTCTTTTTAATGTGCTGTTTCTTACTCAGTTGTTCTACTTGCTCCAGTTCTGTCTCGAAATACACCACAGACAACACGGCAACATAATTTTTTGTCTGTATAACTCCTTGCAGATACTGATAATACGTAAAATATGTGCGGGGAATCAAGAGGTGTTACCTGTTCAGGAAAACAAGAGGTGTTCTCTGTGCGGGGAATCAAAAAGTGTTCTCTATGTGCGGGAAATCAGGTTGTCATCTGTGCGGGGAATCAGAGGTGTCATCTGTGCGGGGGATCAGAGGTGTCATCTGTGCGGGGAATCAGAAGTGTCATCTGTGCGGGGGATCAGAGGTGTCATCTGTGTGGGAAATCAGAGGTGTCATCTGTACGAGGAATTAAGAGGTGTTATCTGTGCGAGGAATCAAGGTGTTGTCTGTGCGAGGAATCAAGGTGTTGTCTGTGCGGGGAATCAGAGTTGTTATCTGTGCGGGGAATCAGAGATGTTACCTGTGCGGGGAAGGAAAAAGGGTCATCTGTGCTAGGAAACAAGAGGTGTTATCTGTGCAGGAAAGCAAGAAGTGTTATCTGTGCAGGAAAGCAAGAGGTGTTATCTGTGCGGGAAAGCAACGGGTGTTATATGTGCAGGAAAGCAATGGGTGTTATCTGTGCAGGGAAGCAATGGGTGTTATATTTGCAGGAAAGCAATGGGTGTTATCTGTGCAGGAAAGCAATGGGTGTTATATTTGCAGGAAAGCAATGGGTGTTATCTGTGCAGGAAAGCAGTGGGTGTTATCTGTGCAGGGAAGCAATGGGTGTTCTCTGAGCAGGGAAGCAAGAGGTGTTCTCTGTGCAGGGAAGCAAGAGGTGTTCTCTGTGCAGGGAAGCAAGAGGTGTTCTCTGTGCAGGAAAGCAAGAGGTGTTCTCTGTGCAGGGAAGCAATGGGTGTTCTCTGTGCAGGGAAGCAAGAGGGATTATAAAAAAAGCGTCCTCCAAACCGGAGTCAGTGCGCTGCGCATGACACGAAATCAAGAATTTTCCATAATTGGGACTGTGGGAACCTCCTTAGCTAGACGTTAGTACGAAAGAAGTATGCCACGTCATCTGATCATGGCCAGGAACATTGAAGTCCACCTCGGCGTGGGGAGATTCAATCCCCATGAAGCATGGCAGGAGGATGGGATATACACTCCCAGCTTGACCCATCCCAAAAGTAACTGGTGGCTCATAAAGTGATCTGCCGATTCTTGTCTCTTTGTATATTGACAGTTTTTGTTAACTCTGCATTCTTCTTCCTTTTCAGTGAGAGCGGTCGATCTTGAAAAGGGTCATCAGAATGGCTCCCCAGCAAGGAAAAGCAAACAAGGCGTCGTCAGACATCTCAAGCCCCGTACAGGATAGCATTTCACTCATTATCAATAATGAAACGTATACAGGTAGGAATTGAAGCGTTTTGTTTGGTATTATCTCAAAATTAAATCAATCTCACTCTGGCAGACGGAGCTGAATTTCTTAAAGGTATGTAATTCATTATTACATTTGCGTGAGACAGGAGATTGTAGTACGTTGCAAAGGTAAGTTAGAGAGAATAGCGATAATGATGTGTGTATTAATGAAATGTAAGTAAAAAATGGAGTTTGGTCAAAATAAGGTTTGGTCTTCTAGAGTGAGTCTAATGTAATTTAGTAGATTTACCCTTCCTCAGTTTATTTTTACTTGTTATTTCATATTTTTACGTGATTGGCAGATAAATGTTGACTGCTATTGAATATATAACATTTGTTGCTTCATTACTGAATTTGTTGTCGGTGGTTTCTTTGGAAATTATAGCACAAATTTGCATCTTGACATTGTGTTGATACTCGGGGAAGGCCACACCATCCATCGACTGTTTACATCGTGCTTCGCCTTGTATATATATCTCATTGAATTTCTAATGGGAGCTGGCAGGCATGACAAGTATTAACAGTTTTTTACTTAGTCTGTACACGTCCGTTGCATGACATGTTCAATAATAAAAGGAAAAAAAAAAAAAAAAGGCTAGATTTGGGAGGATTCTCTCTCTCTCTCTCTCTCTCTCCTCTCTCTCTCTCTCTCTCTCTCTCTCTCTCTCTCTCTCTCTCTCTCTCTCTCTTTCTCTCTCTACTGATATACAATGGCTTGTTCGTCGTATTCGTGGAGTTTAGCACGACACTAAGCTTAGTGGAAAGTCTTGTGTATTGTGTACATTTTGGCCAGATATATTCATAAATCTTTTTTCTTAAAGATTTGCAGTTATGTTTTTTTTCAAGTTAATTTGTGCCAGTGGTAATTTTTAAAGATGTCTACATATGTTTATTTATTCATTGTTTTCATGTTTGTTTGTTTGTTCCATTTGATTTATATATTTTTGTCTTTTTTGTTTTATTATTTTTAATAATTTTGCTTCATTTTTTATTTAATTATTTTTCCGCTCTTGGGATTTATAGATGTGTATGTATCACTACGTACTATTCTTCACGCTTGATGGCTTTAGACGATATTTGTCAAGCTTACAATGGAAATGTTATACTAAATTTACATGCTCTCGTGAACTCGGCTTTATCAGACAAAACAAGATGCCAAAATCTGTCGCTCATTTAATATCTTATCGCAATCTCTTATCTGAAACTCAGAGAGAGAGAGAGAGAGAGAGAGAGAGAGAGAGAGAGAGAGAGAGAGAGAGAGAGAGAGAGAGAAATTTAATTATTGTTTCGGGTAAGGAATTTAATTTAGTTATTGTAGTAACCTCGTGCACAATACTCACCTTGACTCTCAAACAATACAACGTGCCTCACTTTCATACAAACACGCTAGCGTAAGTTGAGAAGAATGCGAGACGCAGTCCTCAGAGCAGGCCAGCAAGTATGTGCTATGGTGATCACATCACGTTGTCACGCTTTATCTAAAAAAGCCTACTGAAATGCTAGGAGTCTTGTCATGACACTCTCTCTCTCTCTCTCTCTCTCTCTCTCTCTCTCTCTCTCTCTCTCTCTCTCTCTCTCTCTCTCTCTCTCTCTCTCTCTCTGTGTGTGTGTGTGTGTGTGTGTGTGTGTGTGTGTGCTACACGTAGTATAAACATTTCGTCGTATGTGTGTGTGTGTGTGTGTGTGTGTGTGTGTGTGTGTGTTCTACACGTAGTATAAACATTTCGTCGTCTTATCTCTTGTATTTAAAGTAAATTGTAGTGGAAGCTGATCTTCTTTAAGGTGTTTTAATGATTTTGATAATGGTTAACAAGGATTATGTATCATCAACGAAAAACACACACATGAGTGCCCGAGCTATCATCTCTAGGTCTAACTGAAAATAGTTACTTGGAAAACCGTGTTTCATAATACTGGTTCCTATTTTTATGAGTATTTAAGTTTTGTAGTAGGTGTCTATGTAAAGAACAGGGTTTCTTGATTCATAAAGTGTCGTGAAAACAAGCAGTGAAAACACTGATCAGTAAAAATATGATAGTTTTGACCATTGTTATGAGGATCATTGGCGTTGTAAATCGATTTATTTCGCCGTAAAGGAATCTTGTATTGATTCTTGCACTTAGGCGCAAAAAAATTTATATATATATATATATATATATATATATATATATATATATATATATATATATATATATATATATATATATATATATATATATATATATATATATATATATATATTTTTTTTTTTTTTTTTTTTTTTTTTTTTTTTTTTTTTTAGGATTTAAGTAAAATTAACAAATCGTATTTCTTGGCGCGTGGAAGTGACATCCAGTCGATTTGTTTTTATTTTCTTAAGTGGAACACTGCATTGTAGAGGCGGAGAGTTTTATTTAACTGCTCAACGGAGCTAAACTAGACGTGTAGCACACCACACAATCTCTCTGAGTTACATCTTGCATGTTCCCCTGGCAAAAAGGCTCTAGTCACCCTGACGTGGCAGAATTTTCCTCACCAGCCGCAAGTCATCACACCGCAGTGCACGATGTTCCTCAGGCAAGTGATGAGTGGAGAAGGGTAAGGGAGGCCGTTGTCATGCTCTGTACAGAGAGGCGGATGATGGTGATCATGATGACTTTCTGTTTGGGTATTTACTCTTATTGTTACACCCTAACAATGGAGCCTTAATATACAGGAGACTGTCTCCTCTCCGCTCTCAAGACAAGTGAAGCCTGTGGGCGGAGCTCACAATCAGCAGATAGGCCCAAAACATTGTGATCTCCGGTGTTGAGCTATGGGAATTTACCACTTTCTTTTATTTATTTATTATTATTATTATTATTATTACTATTATTATTTATTTATTATTATTATTATTGCATACTAGACGGAAAATAAAGAATTGATGGTTTGAGTTACGGAAAAGTACTTTAGTTTCCCAAATATGTTATGCATACCTGTTATCAATGGTATTTATACTGAATAACCATAATATCGAAAGAAATACACCAGCAGACGCTTCAAGGAGAAATGTTAGTAAAAAGATTGTTTTTCATTGTTATTGCATGACAAGGCACAAAAAAAAAAAAAAGTTTGATGCCTTTTAAGTGTACAGTGACATATCACGCATAATTCTAAGTAAATGTTCTAAAACTTTATATCACATGATGTGACAGAGAGAGAGAGAGAGAGAGAGAGAGAGAGAGAGAACTGTTGCAGCTATAAGTAACAACAGTACTTTTAATGTTATATTCGGGAGCGTGTAATGACTAGAATTTATAAACTTCTCCAACATAAATACCACAAGGTTAACTACTCGGAATGAACATATTAAAAGGAAACTTAAGATGTACTATTCGAGATTTCGGAATGTCGCGAATTAGTTCGGAATGTCTCGAGCTTGGAGTGTAGGTGAAGTCAGGCTCCCATGTTTTCGCTTCAAGACATGACCTCGCTGGGAGGAAGACGTCTGCTGCCTCCTGACTCATACCCGTTTCCTTTATTTGAATGGAGGAATTTCGCTCAAATAGCTATACACAGCGTGTTGTAATATCCAATGGCAATTTTCATATATCCAACCTTGATGTAACCTTGCCACTCCATCCTCCAGTTAGCCGGCCACCACCCCGTTACTCCCCTCACCACCCACAGCCAGCACTGCATCACTCTCACCACCAAGTATTCTTTACAAGGATCTTTGTTAATTTCCCACAGTGGTGGAGGAAAGCTGCATTATCAGTTAGGCCACTGTAGTTTCCCTTGCCTTGATCGCGTGATCGTTTGAGGAAAAAATTGAGAAATGTAACTTTCTCCGTCCCCTCCTCTCTCTCTCTCTCTCTCTCTCTCTCTCTCTCACAGTTGGTCCAGATGTGCCACCATGGACTCGCTTGGTGGACTTCATACGATACGTAGTGCAGGCCCCGGGCACCAAGGCACTGTGTCGGGAAGGAGGCTGTGGTGTGTGCACGGTAGTGGCCACAGTTCCAGACCGCGAGTCGCCTGGCCACAACAAGACCTTCAGCGTGCAGGCAGTAGGTGGAGTGCTCTAATTTCTTTCTTCTTTGTAATACAGGTATCTAGATGTTATTTTGAGTTTGAATGTGGTTAATTCTTACACAAGGAAGCTACAATAGGAGTGTAGAGTTTGTCATTCAGGACACACACGATGGATTGCTCATTAAGTTGTCAAATCTTTAGTCACCATGAGCAGCAGACATGCCTGCTTTGTGAAATTGCTAAATCATTTGTAGATTTCATCAGAACAGATTTCGGTAGTAATTTGAAAATGGATATGTTTAGCTCGATTTTTTTTTTTTTTTTTTTTTTTCATATATGTGATTTCCCTCTAATATATCTGGCAGCCTGCTCCTCACCTCTTATTTATTGTAACAAGGAGTGGCGCCACAAATAGTAGTCCACATTATAGCGAGTTGTATAAGATTTTACAGTGAATAAAAATGCATGACTCATGCACACTTGCCAAAGTTATATCCACATGATGAAAGGACATTGAATATACAAAGGTATTTCATGATTCAGCAAAATTTACATCAATAGAATAGCTTTACTCCCTCCATCTGTGGTTTATTCACAATGCATCAGCAGGTGCCCATGTATTGGTTGAATAAAACATTGCACTTCCAAAGTGCCTCTAGATAGAAGTTACTTTTACACACACACACACACACACACACACACACACACACACACACACACACACACACACACACACACACACACACACACACACACACACACACACACACACACATAAAGATGCCACAGAAGATCAGCAACCAGAAGTTTAAAGATTATGTATACAATTGTAGATGGTTTGGTGTCAAGCTTATTGGAACTTAAAAAGATCACCTAAAGAATAATCAACCAGATGTGGTATGCTTAACGGAAATCAGACTAAAAGGGGAAATAAAGTTGAAATTTGCAAAGGAAGGATATAGCACATGAAGAAACAGAAAAAAAGAAAGGGAGGAGGAGGAGTGATGATATTGGTAAAAGAGAATATTATTGTTGAGAAAGTGGAATATGGTAATGGAATAGTAAAAACTTTGAGTCATGTGATTTACATCAAAAGAAGTGAAAAAAGGAAAGTTATTGTAACATACATACCACCAAAAACTAATGCAAGGGAGACCAATTGATATAAAAGTATGTAACTAGAAACAAGAAATAGTTTAGAGGAAATTATAAGGAAAAATAATGATGCTCTTAGTAGGTGACTTCAGCACTAAAGTAATTAACTGGGAGGAGATGGAAGTGAAAGAAAATGTTGGGCCATGGAGTGAAAAACCTATGCAAACCAAGATGGTGAATACTGTAAAATCCCTCTTATCCGGCATCAATGGGACCGCCGACATGCCGGATACTTGAATAGAAGTGAAATTATGTCCACAATCACCACCCTACACTCACGCATCTTACCATAACAAAGATCAGCTGATCTTAATCAGCAGCTGATCTGATCAGATTTAATTAAGATAAATTGATGGAGTAAATCTTGGCAAATGGAATTCAATTTAAGTAAATATAAAGTAATAGAGTTTGGTAAGAGTAAAAAAGAATACAATATCATTATGAGATGGATGGTGTAAAGTTAAAGAAATCAAAAGAAAAAATGGATTTGAGAGTAATAATTACTGAAAATTTGACTCCAGACACATTGATAAAATTACTGAAGAGATGATGAATTTGTTAAAAAGAGTAAGAATGGCATTTTCATATTTGGATGAAGGAAAGTTGTTGATTTCCATGATAAGACCAAGTTTGGAATATGTGGCAGTGGTGTGGTATCCTCATACAAGGAGGAATATTATAAAATTGGAAAGAGTACAAAGAGCAGTCACTAAGATGGTTCCAGAGTTGAGTAATTTGATCTATGATGAGAGATTAAGAATGCTGGAAATTTCTACCCTTGAAAACAGGAGAGAGAGAGAGAGAGAGAGAGAGAGAGGAGATTTAATAAACATTTATAGAATGATAAATAAAAAATATGGTATGGAAAATGTGGACAAAGAATGTTTTATAAATTTAGACACAGAGTTCAAGGAGGCATAGTAAGAAGTTGAAGAAAGTTAACTGTAGAAGAGACATCAAGAAGTATAGTTTTCTTCACAGAAGTGTGAACAGTTGGAATGAACTCAGTGAAGATGTTGCCAATGCTGAAACTCCATGCTTTTAAGACCAAATTGGATAGATAAAGGGACAAGATACTGTGAGATTACTCCCCTTTTATAAACCACATGCACACACACACACATTAATGAGAGGGCTTGACTTAATCCTCTTAAAATACAAGTGGTAGATTATTGAACACTAACACAAAAGTAAGATTTAATGGAAATGAGGAAGGTTTCTGAAGCAGGTGCACAAACTTAGGGGTAAAGAAACAGTATACTGTAATGTACCCCAAAAAATTATGCAAAGCCTGCAATATTGGGTCCATGAGTTGAATAGGATATTAAGCAATACTTTGGTGTTGCAGTGTCAGGCAATGCTGTATGCCTGTGCAGGATGGAAGATAGAGACTATAGAAGGTCTAGGGAACCGCTACACAGGTTACCACCCCCATACAGAAGGCTCTGCATGGCTTCTATGGGACTCAGTGTGGCTTTTGCTCACCAGGCATGATCATGACCATGTATGGGTGAGTATTGTTATCAAGATTTTAATGAAATTCCTGTCATTAGTAAAGGTGAGTAGGTCATTACATTCTTCTATCCAAACACTTAATCCTTACACAAAATTGCCCTGGGATTCTCACCTTCTCTCCCTCAGTACATTTGTTTTTTATTGTCCTTATTTTCTTCCATTCATCACTAACATATTGCCACATATTTTTTTTTTTTTTTTTCATAGCTTTTGTATGGATTTTACTGTAAACTTCACCAAGAAACTACTATTACAAGTTCACAACCTTTTATCTAGAATTCAGAAAACTGAAAACCTGCAATCATAAATTTTCCTTGGATGTCATCCAACTGTGTTTCCAGTACTAAAAAAGACAGCAGTGGCTAGAAGTCAGAAAAAGGGATGAATGATTGAGAATACTGGTTAACTCTTGTATTAGATAGGTGAATAGATAGGAATGAGAGAATGTTGAAAGTTTTATGCAGAGAGGCCATGGGAGGAGGGAAGGCATGCAGTAAGCAAGATTAGAACAGCAGTTAGCGTGTAAATAGCGGTAGAAGATAACAAGAGATACAACATTGCAGCGATGAGAGAGGCTGAAGACAGTCACAGGAGAGGAGTTGATAAGACAAAAAGCTTTTTTTGGTTCCACCCTGTCTCAAAGAGTGCTATAAGTGGAACTTTGCCATACATGTGAAGTGTACTCCATACATTGATGGATAAGGCCCCTGTAGAGAATTACCATCTGGGGGCGAGCAAGGGATGAGAAAGACTGGTGGTGAAGACTCAAAATACCTAACTTTATAGAAGCTGTTTTAACTAGAGATGAGATGTGAAGTTTCCAGTTTAGATTATATTAAATAAAGGACAGATCAAGTATGTTTAGTGTAGATGAGGGGGAGTGTCACTGAAGAAGTTTGTGTCGAGTTGATAGATGGAGGAATTAAGTTTTTGAAGCATTCAACAATACTAAGTTTGCTCTGCCACAATCAGAAATTTTTAAGAGATCAGAAGTCAGGCATTCTGTGGCTGTGTGCTGTTTAATTCCTGAAAGGTTGATGTCTTTGCAAAGACTTGGAAAAGTGCAGTATGAAAAGACTTGGAAAAGTGCAGGGTGGTATCATCAGTGTAGGAGTGGATAGAACAGGAAATTTGATTTAGGTCATTGGTAAACAATAGGAAGAGAGTTGGTGACAGGACAGAACCCTGAGGAATGCAACTATTAATAGACTTGATTTAGGAGAAGAACTGTGACTGTCTACCACAATAGCAATAAAATGGTCAGAAAGAAAAATTGATATAAAGTTACAGAGAGAAGGATAGAAGCCATATGAGGGTAGTTTGGAAATCAAAGCTTTGTGCTAGACAGTGTTAAAAGCTTTTGATATTTCTAAAGCAAAAACGAAAGCTTCACCAAAATTCCTAAAAGAGGATGACCAAGACTCGCTTACAATTTATATATTACTATTCATGTATTCTTCTTGTGTTTTTTTTGTGCTTGCTTTGATGTCAGGAAAGAAGCTGGCTGTCCTTGGGAAGAGGATGAAAGACTCAGTCACTATTGCAGTGAAGTTTGAAAAGCATGAGAGTGGTGTGTGGGTGATTGACCTTGTAGTGATATTATTTTGGCTGGCTACTCTTTCTTCTTGTTTATTTTGTATCACTTATTATTAATATTTTCTAATATAATACTTTTAGAAATATTAGTTATCAGGAATAATTCCTCTTTTATACTGAAAATGACTGATCATGAATGTTTTGCATGTTTTAGGTGGGTCAGAACATGATTTATTTTCCTGTATTTTTAATGAGAAATTTTTTTTTTTGGAAATTAATTTGGAAGATGAAATGGTCTGCTTGAACTAATGAAATTTGCATTCAGAAGTTTTACTTGATATAGAAATTAATTTATCTTCAATAATAATTAATAAATATTGTCACTTAAGATGTTCTATTGTCTAAGCAGGGAACTATTATGGCAGGGAATGGTAGAGTCACCCCTACCACTGCTGTTGTCTACCATTAAACAAAACAACCTCTTACATCACACATTCCATTGATTCTAATTACATAATAGCTAATGAACCATAAAACATAACATGAACAATACCAGCTCATTTTATGTATTTATGAAATGTCTGCTTCACTTAAGTTTCTCTCTCTCTCTCTCTCTCTCTCTCTCTCTCTCTCTCTCTCTCTCTCTCTCTCTCTCTCTCTCTCTCTCTCTCTCTCTCTCTCTCTCTCTCTCTCTCTCTCTCTCTCTCTCTCTCTCTCTCTCTCTCTCTCTCTCCTAGAGACTTAATTCTGATATTTTCATTTGTAGCCAGACAAAGGGGTCTGAGCCACTCACTTCTGCCAAAGTAGAAGCATCACTGGATGGGAACATTTGTCGCTGCACTGGCTACCGGCCCATCCTGGACGCCTTCAAATCCATGACAGTGGATGCAGACCCCACCCTTAAGGAAAGACTTGTGGACATAGAGGTAATTTGATCACATGGAAAGAATGACCATGTGATGAGAATATATGAATGTGGTAGATGCTTGAGAATATATGAATGTGGTACATGCTGTAGGCACAAAAGAGGACTGAGTGAAGTTGGAAGACAGTTCTTGGGTATGTTCTCAGGCATGTAAGTGGCTCCAGTGAGAAGAGAGTAATAGGATTAGAGAATGCAAAAAAGTAGAATGAATGGAGATGCTTCTTTCATGATCATCCTCTTGGTAGAATTCTGAGAACTGGAATCCTTTATAAATAGATGGATAGATGATAATGATATTCTCATTTATTTATATAAACTAATACTTTCAGCAATTTTTTAAAGGATTTTTTATGCCTCACATGTAGGAGGCATACAATGGTGTATGTGAGAAGAATGGCACCAATGGTTGTGGTGCCTGTAAGGGGAAGGAAGGTGGAAGATGTAAGAAGAGTGTGACGGACTTACTTCCTGGGAAAGTACAGATATCCTTTGGCTCTGTTCGCTGGTTCCGACCAACAAATATCGATGTGAGTTGTGAAGTGTGATTCTCTCTCTCTCTCTCTCTCTCTCTCTCTCTCTCTCTCTCTCTCTCTCTCTCTCTCTCTCTCTCTCTCGAAGCATGAAATAGAGATTGTTAATATATTCCCCTGCCCTCTGTGTTATTGAGGCTTGTTAAATTAGTTTCGCTGCCACTCAAGTATATGGAGTGCATGGCAGCTTATATTGCCAGTGTTTGGAGAAAGTAGTACTTTACAGTGAAGCTTATTATGTTTGGTTTACAACACATGAAAATGGCAGTGTTCACTGTAACCAATGTTTAATGGAACCAAGTAATGCTTGATTTCCAGAAAACAGGCATTAAAAATAAACAACTGCATTCTAGCAAAATTTTTTTCTTTAACTGCTATGTCAAATACTCAAGCACTTTAGCCCTAAGATGATACTTTTGTAATTGGATTAGATTTTATTATAGGTTCAAATGTTTCAAGATTCTTACAGATGACATTAATTTCAGGGCATGTACAGTATTCTTAGGAATATTGGCACTGAAGAGAAGTATCGGATTGTTGTGGGCAACACTGGCCAAGGTAATGCTCAGTGAAGGTTAATAACCAGTTCTGGGTTTTGGTATCTTAGAGTAATTATAATGCATGCCATGTTTATCCAGTAGGACTCTCAAGTTGTCACGTAGTTCACCACTAGGTGTCCACAGCTTGCAAACAGTAAGAAACATCTTGCATTAGTGAATATTGGGCAGATAGTACAGCACCCAAGAGTGACTACAGTTCTTATTTCACCAACAGGAGTGTTCAAGAATGATGGGCCATATTCAGCCTACATCTCTACTGATGGTATTGAGGAGCTGTACATCACCTCAGTGGGAGTACCCTTGCAGCTCGGTGCCAATGTGAGCTTGACCAGGGCCATGGAGTTGTTCCATCACATGGCCGAAACACAGCCGAGATACAGTTACCTAGAGGTTCTTGCCAACCATTGGCAAGTGGTGGCCAATGTGGCAGTCAGGAATGTAAGTCTTAAGATTGAGTGAAATAACTGTTTTAAGCACTGGAAAGGAGTGGTTTGCTTGGAAACAATGCATGTAACTTTTTTGCAAGTATCAAGTTTTTTTTGACAAATGTGCACTTAATTCTTCATAATTTTATTTCCAGTTAATAGTTATTGTAGTATAATATATTATTTTCTTCCAATTTACAAATTTTTGGAGTTATGCAATTTTTTACTCTATTCTATTAAACACTCTGAACTAAAAGAAGTGCTTGTCTGTGTGGCCATAGGTATCATGATAATGCTACTTACCCTCCTTCTATAAAAAAAAAAAAAAAGATAATTTCATGAAATTTTGTACTCCAGGTTTTGTGGAAATTGGTATAGGTTATAGGTAACCTTAGACATTGATTAAGGAAATATTTTTCCTGAGCAGACAGGCAGTTGGGCTGGCAATTTGATGCTGAAACATGCTCATCAAGGATTCCAGTCAGATATCTTCTTGACACTTCTTGCTGCTAAGGCAGAGCTGACCATTGGCAGTGCTGAGGATGCTTCCACTACCTACATGAGCCTTGAGCAGTTCCTCAGAACAGATATGTTCAAAAAAGTCATCCTCTCTGTGACGCTTCCACCTGCATTACACAACACAAAGGTAGGAATAGTGGAGGAAGGGAGAAGCTGTAGAGTAGTGAAGAAAAAGGTTGAAAAAGGAGTTGGGAGGAAGGGAAAAAAAAAGTTTGCCCTCAAGCAAACCAGAATTCATGGACACTTATTTACAGCTGCGGACATTCAAGATCACGCCACGAGCTGTCAATGCACATGCCTATGTCAATGCCTGCTTCAGAATGGAGGTGGACCCAATAGACAACTTCAAGGTTACCCACAAACCTTCCATCCTTCTTGGAGGTATCAACCCAAATTTCATCCATGCTACTGAAACAGAGAACTTTTTGATGGGGCGGAGGCTGACTGATCAAGCTACTGTAGTGGAAGCTGCAGAGATACTTGGCCGAGAGGTACAGCCAGACAACCATCCACAGGATGCCTCTCCAGCCTATCGTCGAAGCCTTTCTCAAGCACTGCTATACAAGACTATTGTAGGATTTTTAGCCAACAAAGTGAATCCCAAGCTTGCCAGTGCTGGACCAAATATTGAGCGCCCCCTGTCCTCTGGCCGTCAGGAGTTTGACATGGATCGGGAAGCTTGGCCAGTCGGAGAGCCTTTGCCAAAGCTGGAATCTGCCACTCAAATCTCTGGTGAGTAGTTCTAACAGCTTTGGTGGGTGCAAAAATAATCCTTAAAGGGAAGATCACAATACAAATTCACTAGTGTTTGCATGCCTATGATCTTTGAGGTCACCCACCACTAATACAGCACCATTGGGACCTGTAGGGTACTGGATTAGTGATTTAGGTAGATTACAGAGAGGTTAGATTAGAATACACTTAAAACCCAACACCACTTCATCCTACCTTTAAAATTCCTTGTAAATCAGTACAAGTTGATTAGTAAGCGGGGCTCTACCAATACCACTTTCTCCACCAATACTGATACTTCATTTCTGGCCTATATCATAAACGACTGTTTAGTAAATATTATCACATTTTTTCAGGCGTTCAACCTTATCTTTTCTGAGTAATGTATAGTGTTTGTGCTTTACACAAAAGAACATTTCCTTTATTCACTGGAGCCATGGCTGGAGTTAAAACTGAGCAGATTAAATAATAAATGGAAGGGATACCAGCTATTTATGCAACTGTAGCTTCTTTTTGTGACCTGTTTCACTTTCTAATGCCTCTTCAGTCATCCACTACTGTTACTCTTGCACTGTTTCTGTCTCACTATTAAACTGCTTCCTCAAGCTTTTTTCCCAAGTATGTGTTAAGAAACTTTATACACTTTATCATACTTCCAATAAATAGTGGTGGTGGAAGGTTGGTGCAGCATCCTGAGAAATTTGAAATTATGCTAGCTGAAATTAGTGCCATATTAGTGATGGAACTGGATTAGTGATGGTCCATCTGTATAGTCAGAAATTTGCCACTGATCACAAGCAAGTGAATTTTCACCCTCACAGGTGAAGCAACATACCTTGATGATGTCCCTTACCTACCCAATGAGCTCCATGGGGCCCTGGTTCAGACTACTCATGCAAACGCTAAGATATCACATGTGGATGCCTCTGAGGCCCTCAGACTGAAGGGTGTGGTGACCTTTGTAAATGCTGCTGACATTCCTGGAAAAAACAGCTTTATTGCCACTGCTGGGGCATATCCTGATCCTGTAAGTAAAACACTACTAACCAGTAGAGGTGACTGAAATGGTAGGAGAGAACCCACTTGGAAGATTGAAGGAATGAGTAAACAGGTGTATATTAAGTAAAAGAAGTGCAAATAAAAGAGAATTACTTAAACAATCAAAACCTTTTGGATACAGTGAGGTAGAAACTCTTTTTGTTATGGTCAGCTTTGTAATAGATGCTCCCAGTGGGAGCAAAGTGTTAGAGACTATAGAACAGGAAATAAAATAGTTGCAGTGATAAGTTAACTCCAGTGACCTTTCACTGTCTTTCTAATTACAGGTATTTGTAGAGGAGCGTTCAAAATATGCTGGCCAACCTGTGGGTCTGATAGTGGCCCGGGACAGGGATACAGCAGTGCGAGCTGCCCAGATGGTGGTAGTGAGCTATGAGGATGTCAAGAAGCCAGTATTGACAATTGAGCAGGCGCTGGCTGAAGGGGGTCAGGATGAGATTGTCACTTTTGCCTTCACTGGCACAGTAGAGCCAGCAGTCCTTGGAGACCCAGAAGGTATATGTATCCCTCATTACATACGGTATGCCTGCTGGCAATGAAAGTGGCACACTGATGTTTTTGTTGTTTCATGTCACACATACCAAGGTTTTTTTTTTTTGCTTTATTTCTTTTCCTGTGAGGAATGGTAAAACACTCAGCTGATGCTTTACTGAAAGTAAAGTTCTTTTTGACAAGACATGCCTTCATCCTCAGCAGTTTGTTACACTTGGGTGGAATTATTATTATCTTGGTATCATTTCATCCAAAGCTGCACACAGTGCACAGTTCTTTGTGGCAGTCCTGTTTTCCTAGAAATCTCCTTAGACCCAAAACCACTCTTCTGGAGAGACTCAGTAAGGGCTATATTGCTCTTGGACATCTGAGGCTTATGTGTAATTAACACTTAAATCATACCATTGATATGAAATATGTAAAAAAATTTGGCACATTTTCCAGGTGAGTACAGCAAGTGTGAGTGTTCCTTAACAGGATCAAGAGTCAGCTGAGTGATGACACAGGATTGACAAATGTTAAAAATGCTTGTCGATGTTGCCACATTTTCATTTTAATTCCTCTATTGCAACTGAGCTGGACACTCCCCACACTATGAAACAACACTTTGTTTATCATATGCACCACTTTCATTGGTGGCAGTGTGTATAATTACCATAACAGGAAGTAAAACAGTGCTGCAAGTGCTGCAGTTAATTGAACTTATTTTCCTAAATTCCTTTTGAGTACTGTTTAACAGCCACTTCATAATGCGCAAGATCCTAGCTACCACTAATGCACTGCTCATCCCAGTGTATTTTATTGTACTGTCATGTATCATTTTCTAAATTCCTCTCCTGTTTTTGGATGTTTAACCTTGTAATTCTTTGGTTTCTTGAAGTCCTTCCATCCCTCTGTAGATCCATTCTCATTAAAGGGAACAAGATATAATTTGGTAAAATTGGCTTGCTTAATGTACATGGTTACATTCCTCTCTAGATATTTCAGTGTTGGTGATATTGTCTAACAATCTTCTTGCTTGTAACAATCTTGTTTGGTTTTGCCTGGCCAGGCCAGCTGGAGGTTGCACCACATCGTCTAAAGGGGAATCTGATTCAGGGGAGTCAGTATCACCTTAATATGGAGCCCTTGGCTGCCCGAGTGGTTCCCATAGAGGATGGATATGATGTTTACTGCACAACACAGTGGCCTACTGAAACCCAGGCTACTGTTGCCCAAGTCCTTGGAATTACTGCGAACAGGTAAGAGTACATTAGCGCGTGTGTGTGCACATGAACACACAGGCCTTATCCACATGAAGGCTAAAACATTGTCCAAATAGTACTGATAGCATGTCTGGAACAGGCCACAAATTTTCAGCTGAACAAGCCACAAACTTAAATGGTAACCTTCCTAAATAGTTAATTTCAGAATACTACAAACACAGCTTCAATCAAGTTAATATTTTGACAGTTCACACCAGGCCACAGCTGACAAGGTATGCTGACAGTTACAGGAGGAGGATCTTTTACGAATGGCAGCTCCTACTGTAGCAATATCTGGTATCTGGACATCAACCCAGATGTCCCCCAACAGTAGTGGGTTTGCCTTCATTAAAGTTGGGAAATGGACACAAGACAGTGTTGTACTAGGATGTGGGGTTTGACAATGCAGCATGATTTCCCTCAACAAATGATATGTGCTAGTAGGTCATTTGAAATGTTCCTACATATATCTGCATCAAATTCAGATGTTACTAAATAGAATAGTTGTTATAATTATGAAAGATAAAAACATGTGGATCACCCAACTATGACACTGGTTTTAAGTAAGTGTAGTCTGAACTAGTAGTGAACCAGATATTGGCTTCTGCATATGCATGTGTATACATTTCTATTCATAGGTATTTACAAATATGCAACCATTTTCATCAAATTAATGGAAAATATAAAAAATTCTTGTGTCAAAGGAAGTTTTGAATTGCCATCTCAGGGTCACACCAGTGGTCCTCCCAACCTCAACAAGGCAGCCTCATTGCCTCATGATGGGATTAATTCCTCCCCCCCCCTCCTCTCTCTCTCTCTCTCTCTCTCTCTCTCTCTCTCTCTCTCTCTCTCTCTCTCTCTCTCTCTCTCTCTCTCTCTCTCTCTCTCTCCCCATACACACACACACATTATATTAATCTGTTTGTTGATGATGCAAAATTGTAAAGAGTAATAAAGAGCCATGTTGATTGTATGGAGTTGCAAAGGGATATTGACAAGATTTATGGGTGGAGCAAGAAGTGGAAATTGGAATTCAATGCTAAGAAATGCCATGTAATTGAATTGGGAAAGAGTAAAAGAAGACGTGCATGGGACTGTGAAATGGGTGAGGAAGTAATAATAAGGAGCAAGGAGGAAAAAGACCTAGGAGTGGATTTTCAAGATACCCTGACCCCAGAATGGCATATAAATGAGATATTTGGCTTGACATACAGGATGTTAACAAATATTAGGGTGGCATTTCATTACATGGATAAGACTATAATGAAAAAAATTATATCCACTATGCTGCATCCCAGACTGGAATATACAGCAGTGATGTGGTCCCTGCATATGAAGAAAGACATAAAGAAGTTGGAAATAATTCAGAGGGCAGCTACAAGGATGGTACCGGAGCTGAAAGACCTAATGTATGAAGAGAGGTTGAAGGATCTAATAATGATGTTTAAAATAGTTAACCACACTGAGAAGATAGACAAGCAGGACCTGGTGTTGCTGGAAGAAGAAGCTGGACGAACAAGAGGAAACTCAAAGAAGATCAGGAAGAGTCAGTGTTTGAGGGGCATCAAGAAGTACAGTTTTCCACATAGAACTGTGGATATCTGGAATGGTCTAAATGAGGAGGTTATTACAGCACCAAACTTGCATAAATTTAAGGAAATGCTGGATAAATATGGATATGGAGACAGAACACCATGAGCCCTGCTTGAACACTTTATTATACAACTAGGTAAATACACACACACACATGCTAAAGAGAAAATAAAGTTGAGATTTGTAAAGGGAGGATATAACACATGGAGGAGAGAGAGAGAAAAGGAAAAGGAGAGAGATATTGTTGAGGAAGTGGAATATAGTGATGGAATGGCAGAAACACCGAGTGTTGTAATTAAGATCAAAGGAAGTGAAAAAAGGAAAATAATTGTGATATACATAATACCAAAAATTAATGCATGGGAGACCAATAAATTTAAAAGTATGCAACTAGAAACAAAAAAATAGCATAGAGGAAATGATAAAGAGAATAACAAAGTGTTCTTAGTAGGTGACTTCAACACTAAAAGAATTAACTGGGAGGAGATGGAAGTGAAAGAAAATGTCAGGTCATGGAGTGAAGAATTTATGCAAACCATGATGGTGAATGCAAAGACAATGGGTGAATGAGCCTACAAGATGCAGAGGAGAAGAACCATAACTGTTGGACTTAGTGTTTACAGAAACCACAGAAAGTAGACCAAGTATACATTGTCTAAGTCCAATGGGAAGTGATTGTGTGATAATAGAAATAGTACTAATGGAGAAAAAAATGTTGCACAGGAAAGAATAATACAAAAATGGGAGGCAGATTTATGCTAAAGCAAACTTTGTGGAACTTGTACATTTTATTGAAAAATTAACTGGAAAGAGCTATTTAAAGGTAAAGTAATGCAAGAAAAATATGAGAGATTTTTGAGCAAGTATAGAGAGAGGATGCAATAGTTTGTGCTGAGTTGTAAAGTGAAAACTTGGAAACATGAATGGTATAATGCCAGATGTGTAGAAGCAAAAAGGAAAAAGGACAGGGCATGGAAGAAAATACTAAGACAACTGATGCTAGAGAAGAATACAGAAAGGCAAGGAATGAATATAGTATAATAAGAAGAGAAGAAAGAAACTTTGAAAGTGACGTAGTAAGAAAATGCAAAGGAGAACCCAAACTTTTCTATGGATATGTAAATGGGAAAATGAAACATACGGATGGCATAAAGTTAAAAAGGGAAGGAAGAATTTATGAAACTACTGAGGTGGTGAGTGAACTAATGAGTTTTTCAGTGTGTGTTTACAAAGGAAACTGAATTTGTGGCACCAAAAGTGGTATCACAGAGTGAGGGAATACAGGAGATACAAGTAAAGAGACAAGAAATCAAGAAACTGCTGGAAGAGCTGGGTGTTAGAAAAGCTTTGGGACCAGATCAAGTAAATGGATGGATATTAAAAGAATGCAGAGAAAAGTGGAAAACCCATATGGGACATAATTAACAGCATGTTAAGAGAAGGAAAAGTACCAAGGAATGGAAAAGAGTTACTATGTTAGCTCTTTTCCAATATACAAAGGGAGAAATAAAATGGAACCATTAAATTATAAACTGGTGTCACTAACAAGTATTGTAAACAAGTTTTGTGAAATAGTATTTGAAGACAGATAGATGGAATATCTAGAAGATGAAAAGATAATTGCAGAAGACCAATTTGGATTCAGGAAAGGGAGATCCTGTATCACAAATCTATTGAGCTTCTATAAGTAATAGATGGAGTGCAAGAGAGGGACACATGGGTTGATGTGGTATACCTGGATCTCAAAAAAGCATTCGATAAAGTTCCCCACAAAAGCCGTATGTGGAAGCTAGAGAATGGAAGAGCACTAAAAGGAGCAACATTGAGATGGATGGTTAATTATTTACAAGGAAGAGAAATGAGAACAGTAATCAGAGACACTAATTCAAGGTGGCACAAAGTGAAAAATGGGGTACAGCAAGGATCTGTGTTGGCACCTATTATGTGTCAAATATATGTAAATGATATGATAGGGGATTAAATAGTTATATAAACCTGTTTGCTGATGATGCAAAAAATAATGAAAATATTAAAGGATGAAAATGACTGCAAGGAGTTACAAAAGGATATTGACAAGATACATGCATGGAACCAAAGATGGAAACTAGAATTTAAAGCTAGAAAATGCCATGTGTTGGAAAAAGGAAAAAGTAAAAAGAGACCTTCATGGAAATACAAAATGGAAGAAAAAATAATAACAGGAAGTAATGAAGAAAGAGATTTGGAAGTAATGATTCAGGACACTCTATACCTGAAAGACACATAAACATAAACGGGATATTCAACTCTACATACAAGTTGTTAACAAATATTAATGTAGCGTTTAACTATTTAGATAAAGAAATGATGGAAAAAATTATAACAAGCATGATACATTCTAGATTGGAATATGCAGCAGTAGTTTGGGCTCCACATAGAAAAAAAGATATATTGAAACTGGAAAGAACACAGAATATAGCAACAAAGATAGTACCAGAATTGAAAGACTGAAGCTATGAAGAAAGACTTCGAGACAGGTTCAAAACTGGAATAATTAACATGTGAAATGAACCTGCCAACGATGGAAGATTTAATACTGATGTATAAATTGTGGAATAGTGGAAGAAATTGATAATGAGAAACTACTGCTAAGAGAAGTAGAAAATATCAGATACACGATGCCACAGCAAAAAACTAAGAAAAGGAAGATGCATGCATAACAAAAAAAATATAGTTTCCCACAGAAATGTATAGAAATTTGGAACAAGCTAAGTGAGGAGGTAGTAACAGCAATGAGTGTGCACAACTTTAAGGAAAAACTGGACAAGTGTAGATATGGAGACGGGACCACACAAGCGTAGCTCAGGCCCTGTAAATTACAGCTAGGTAAATACACACACACACACACACACACACACTGCATCATAAGCTGTTCAGGTCATAAAGTTGCCTAATCTTTTCAGCTATTTAGAGTAGTTAAATCAATACAAACTATCATTAATATCATCTGTGAAAATCAGATATTAAAATTCAAGTTACCAGCTCCCTCTCTTGTATGTCTAACATAATATCTCATGCCCACCAGTATCAATATGTCAGTGCGGCGAATTGGTGGTGGTTATGGGGCCAAGATCAGTCGCCAGAACGTTTTGGCAGCTGCAGCAGCAGTGGCAGCCAGGAGTCTCCAGCAGCCTGTGAGGGTCGTGACAGACCTGAATACAAACATGACATTGGCTGGCTGGAGGGACCCATACTACGCAACATATGATGTGAGGAAGAACGGACAGTAGAGGCAGTAGATATAGAAATGAAATATTTTAGAGGATGAGATGAACTAAACTAGCTTCTAAAGTGAAGAATGGAACAAGCTAACCACAATTTAACTGCAGAATGAAAAATAATAATAATAATGAGGAGAAAATATCTTATTTTTTACCATTCCCAGGAATCAGGATGATTTATTGAAGGTTTCACATTTGGAGTAGATTAGCATACAAGTTGAAAAGGCTGTTGGAATTTGTAAGACTAAATATGAAAAGACTTCATGGAATTATAGAAGGCAAAAGCTGATCTAGAAGTCACAGCCCCTGCTTCTCTCTTGGTGAGAACTGAATAGTACAGTCATAGAGTTCTTGCCTCTTATTACTTATACTTAAACTCATCACATGGACCATGCACAAGATCTCTAGTGGTGCATGTTGACATATATATAAAGATAAAGAAATTTATGTAAAATAGATTTCACAGTTTTTCTTAAGGTTAGCACTTTAATATTATTATTGTTTTGCTATTGGCATTTAAAAAATCAACTTAAACCAGAACTGCAATTAATAGGTTGATTAAAAATATCTTTAATGTAAAATTTTGGGGAAATAACAGGAATTTTTAAGTGACTCAATCAGCTATTCTATCAAAAGAAGAGTGGGGTTCAAAATCAGCTAAGCTAAGTCACACTGGACTTAAAACCCATCTCTTTACCATCTGCTATCTCTAAAGCCAGCAACCATTTGTACAACTGGTGGGCAACCAGTGATTGACTGGCAATGAATTTGAACATGAGGAAGTCATATGATGAACAATAAAACCTTTACCTTTAATGCAACCTGTAATGATGGGTGATCAGGAACTGCCGTTAAGCCCAATGTGACTGGGGTGTTATAGTGTCTACAATTATCCCCCAATACCAGCACCCCCTCAAAATTATCCTCTTTGCTCCCAGGTTGGGTTTGAAGACACAGGCAAGCTCACATCCCTCGTAGTTGATCTGTATAGTGATGCTGGCCACGTCTCCAATGAGTCTCCTGTAGGCTTCCTAGCAAGTGTCATCCAGAACTGCTATTTCATACCCAATATACGATATAGACCTCATATTGTGAACACTGACACTGCTGCCAACACCTGGTGCCGGACACCTGGTGAGAACACGGTTTGGGATAAGTAGTGGTGTTATGGTTGCCCTAATTTTGCTTATTTTTTATATTTATACTTATGAAATATAACCTGTAATAGTATATATACACAGGACAGTTTATTTCTGTTCTCTGAAAACATTCTCAGGAACTGTTCATGTGTTTTTTATTTTTAATTTAATTTAATTTAATTAATTTTTGTTTACTTTATTTATTTATTTATTTATTTATTTATTTAATTAATTATTTTTGTTTTATTTGGTAACTCACTAGTAGACTTGGCATGAATAAATTACACTAACCATTAAATGCTACATACTTTGAAACCGAGTCTTTTGGCAAGTTGCATGATATAGAAACTCAAATTATTTAGGTTCTGTAAAGAAACATGTTTTCTTGAGAAAGTGGAAAAAATACCAGTAGAGTGCTGATTTCATTGACTTTATTTATAAATAAGATGGATATTCCATTAGGCAGTATTTGCTTTATTCTTTTGACTGGTATTTCAAATATATTTTGGAGTTTAACCTTTCCTATCCCATCTTCCTCCAGGTCACGTCAATGCCATAGGTACCATGGAGAACATCCTTGACCACATTGCATCCTATTTGAAAAAGGATCCTCTGGAGGTGCGTCAGCTGAACCTAATCACACCAGGTGTACCACGGCTTCTTGCATCACCCCACGAACAGACTCCAATAAAGGATGTGATTTTGCCGTTGTTGCTTGAGAAGGCAAACTTTGTCCAGCGCAAGGCTGAGGTGGAAGAGTTTAATAGGGTGAGTGGAGAGATTTTTGTCTGTAGAAATGAGATTGTATGCTCTTTATGGCTCCATTAGTTGTGTTCCTAAAGTGTATCATGAAGGGTTCAGTCCCAAACCTCTTCCTCTCTTGCTTATTCTTAGATCAGCTCCTCACATCTTCAGAATTTAACTATTCAAACATTTTCCTTCCTGCAATTTTTCCTTTACTATTTATTGCTCATCTATTCAATTTCCTCTCTTCCTAACAGCTGTTTTCTGGAATGATGATTTTTTTATGCCTGCTTCACTAAAACTTTCATCTTCTGTCTTTTCCAGTGTAATCTGTCATTTTTTTTTTTTTTTCTCTCTCTCTCTCTCCTTGGCCAAGGGGTGCAGGTATGGTCTAAGGGTAGCTACTGATAATCAAATTTAATTAATCTGTTGAAAAGAGAAGGGAAGTTGTGGAGACTTCATTAGGGATAGATTGAATATTTAGATGAAGAAAGCCTGAATATTTAGATCAAGAAAATCTCCCATGAAAGTTGAAGTGATGGAATGTGTGAAGGAGGAATGAATGTGAGGTATTGGAGGGAGTGGAAGGAGTGGTGTGAATGACGAAAAGAGCAAGGAAGGACTGTTTGGACAGAGAGGGGTTTAGGCTCTTTAGCTGTTGGGATCTCCACCAGGGTTGTGCCCGGAAGGAACAAGGCCTTAGAGATTGGTGATGTTTAGAATGCAGTACTTGTCACCGTAGAATTTTCATGTGTATAATGCCCTCTGAATTGTGGCCCTATAGAGTAATAGTATATTTTTCTGTATACCATTCTTCATATCAAGTACCTTTTCTTCCTCATTACCACTTAATACCTCTTACTAGTTATTTATTGTGCCTTGTCATTAGTTTCATGTCCACTCTTCTCTACCTCAAGCCACATCTTTCAGATCAAACATTTTTATCCCATATTGCAGAGCAATAGGTGGAAGAAACGTGGGATTGCAGTGATGCCAGAGTACTATGGCTTTGATTATCCATCAGTCTTCCGTTATGGTCTCCAAGTCAGTATTTATGCACATGATGGAACAGTAGCTATCACCCATGGAGGCATTGAAATGGGACAAGGCATCAACACCAAGGTATAGCAAGGTGCATTCAGATTATGAGTGGTTTGGAGTGAGTTTCTTGGACTTAGAAATTATTTGCTTGTAGAAATTTTGTTCAGATAGTGAAACTTCCACTGTGGAGACAATAAGGGTAGAGTATTAAAACCGTCCTTCCGCAGGTGGCTCAGGTAGCAGCCTACACACTGGGGATCCCATTGGCACAGGTAGTTGTCAAGGCCTCGGAGACAACAGTTGCAGCAAACTCCACTGTCACCGGTGGGTCCTTTGGCTCTGACCTCTGTGCACATGTGAGTATACTCACCAGAAATTATTATATTGTTTGACCAACATTAATGAACAGTAGTCACCTGCATTAGAGAGGATACAGAATAAATACTGAAGGAAATCAAGATCTTTATACTAATGAAGTGAAAGACTGAGCTTTCCTGTGTCCCACAGGGTGTCAGAAAAGCAAGTTTAGCTCTTAAAGAACGCATGGATGTTGAAAAGGAGAAGATAAAGAAGAACACTGGAAAAGAACCAACATGGCTGCAGCTGGTGCAACACTGTTTCAGTCATGATGTGGATCTGTGTGAACGCTACTGGTGAGAAGATCTGAACAAACACTGAGAGGGAGTATGGAGAAAATTAGGAGAAAGGAAATAGAAACCAAAGGTGCAGAATAAGGCAAAGGAAAGATGCTTGGTCACTGACAGCAAGAATTTAAGTTGTGTAGACAAATATTGGTTCATCCTGTACTAGCTTCATGTGTGAGAAATCTATTACTGAGTGCTAGTTCAGTGACTTTTCACAGTTGTAAAATAAAATTTAGGAATAAAATTGTCCTACTCAATTTAGAATGGTCAAGAACCAGTGCTTGTAAATAATTAACTTAAAAAATTCAGATCTTATCCAGAGCTATCTGCAAAGAAACCTAGAAGGCATGCATATACCATTCATTCTGTATTTTAAAATGCTGAGCAACCATATTTTCCTCGAAACACATTTCTTACTAATATTGCTGTATGTAGGTATATAGTATTTTTAGAAGTGAGGCAGACACATACTTTGCCTAACTTGGATTAAGTTATGCATCTAGTCTGCCCATCTTTGTATCAGCAAATGTCAACTAACTAGATTTGAATTTTATTTATTTCCATGTTTGACAGGACTGCTGCAAAGGAACATCCTCCACGATACGACATTTGGGCAGCTTGCTGCCTTGAGGTGGAAGTAGACGTGTTGACAGGCATATACATGGTGAGGAATTTGATTTTTTTCCAGTCACTTGAAAGAGTGTCATTGGGAATGAAAATTTTGTGTAAGAGATGCTACATTGGCTGGTTCATCAATTTCATTAATAAATACTATAACAAGTTACCAGTAAACTATTTATAACTTACTCCCACTTTTCTTTGTCTCAGATAAGACGAGCAGATGTGATTGAAGATGCTGGCCGCAGCATGAATCCTTTTGTTGATGTAGGACAGGTGGAAGGAGCCTTCATCATGGGACTGGGTCTCTTTACCTCAGAAAAATTGAAGTTTGACCCCAGTACTGGCCAAAAGTTATCAAATGGGACATGGGTGAGCAAACTATTATAACTATTACTTACCTCTATGTTGGGATGGGCAAACACAGTCTCGTGTTAAGTTTGTTGCAGATGTTGGGATGATGAATATCTAAAGCACTTGAACATTAAAATCAGTTACAAAAACTTGTTATAGATTGAGTTCTTAATCCCCAAGAACTGGTTAAAGAAATTTGGAAAGTAAATTAGGTGAAAATTTACTTGGAAGTACAATATCTTTCAGGAATACAAGCCACCAACAGCCCTGGATATCCCAGCAGACTTGAGAATAACCCTACTTCCCAATGCCAAGCAACCGTATGGTGTTCTTGGCTCCAAAGGTAAGGTGTGAATACAAGGGCAATGCTAAATTGTAAATATATATAAAAAAAAAAAAAATTGAGAACTTTTAATTGTACTAAATATTCTCAGTTACCTCATTTTAATCCCCTTGACATTGAAATCCAGTATGATTACTTTCATTGGGGTAAATAAAAGTAACTGGTTAGATCCCCGGCCCTACAAGTAGAAATTTTTCCAAGCCCATCCCTCCTTTAGATAATCTGGTTCCCCATTCTCCTATCTGTTTTATAAACAACAGTATATCATTATTGAATTGATAGCAACTAAAGCTTTATCTCTCCAAGACACTACATACTACAGGTTACCAAAAGTCATGGTTCATTGTTCAGGATATAATCATTCAAGTAATTAAAAAATACTGAATACATATTTTTTGGTGTTATGTTAAAAACTGTTTTCAAGATTTAAATGTATGGTGAGCTGTGTTGTGTTAGCTACCCTACTTGAGTGCATGTTGTCAGTTAGCCTTTTGTGGTGGAAATAAATCTTTATTTGCATATTTCAAGAGTGATTGTGCATGATAGAGGTGAATGGAAAGCAACAATGGTGAATGCATGAAAATGATGTGGTCTCTCAACCCTTGGGAAGGGGTGTGGTTGCACTTAGCAGGCCCCATGGACACACAAACCCAGTTAAAATGTAGAGTGCTCTGTAGGAAGTACCCTGTACATTCTTTGGTCTCCAGGACTGGAGTAGGTGTAGGGTAGGGAGGTTTCAAACAGGACTGGAGTAGGTGTAGGGTAGGGAGGTTTCTTTGAAGGGGCAGGGGTAAAACCAGTGTATGCTGTTTGTTCTTGCTGTGGATGTGCGAGGCCAGTTGTGATGTGTCTAGACTCCTGAGAGATAGTGTGTTGGGCCACAAGACTGTCCTTTCCACACATGTGTGTGTGAATGTGTGGTGCACCATCCCATATGAGACTGCCAGCCTGGTATACAGATAGATAATAGGTACATAAATCTTTACAGAAAGTTATCAAATTATTTATTTTTTTCTTTCTCCTGTGCTCAGTTGATTGACACTTGCTGCCAGAAACCAAGAGTTGGCACATATATACTGTAATCAACTGCCGCAGTATTATTACATGGTCTTTATTTAGCAAGCATGAAGATTTTATCTGTCAAATTAACTTTTCTGCAAAAAACTGTATGCCTAGATTGTGCTAATGAATGTTAATAAGAGGCTAATTGCCAATGAACAGGCATCACTATTACATACAATGCAGCCTGTTGCACATTTAAGTCTTATATTTGACAAAGTAAAACAAAAATGCAATTTTTTAAGAAAGAATCAAATTATCATATCCCAAAATATACAGTCAGGTCATTGCTGACATTGGGTTTCAGTTCTTTCAATGGACCTAATGCCTTAGTTGTAGTGAAAATAATGGCAAAAAAAAAAACTATTGTTCTGACCTGCCTGAGACAGACCTCAAAAAATAAGAAAAGAGAAAACAAGAGGAAAACAAGAGTGAAAAGTTCAAGTCAGAGAACAGATTCAAGCTCCCTATGTGGCTGCCATCTGCTGCAGCTATAGAATTAATACTTACACTTTATTAGTTTCCCAAACACAATATTTTATATTTTTCACATGAAAGTGCCATTTAAGTGAAGCATGCAACTGCTTATAAAGATGTGAGGTATGAGGTGAAGTGCCTTTAAACATTTCCATCTCCATGTACAGCTTTTTATGAAAACTCGTACACAAAATTTTCAGATTTCTTTTTCTTCCCATAGCTGCTGCAAATGGGAATTTCTTTGTTTTACATAATGCAATTACTATTGCTTATAACTATCAAACAAAATTCCTTAACTAGTGTATGAGCTGAGTTGTGGTAGATAATATGGAAGTACAAAGCACAAAGTTAGTACATCATAGCAAACTTGTGGGAGAAAAGCTGACAAACAAAGAGAGTTAGCTGTCAACTTTCTCAAACAAGCATTATTGCCATTATCTGACCGTTATCAGTACAGCCTCTTACATTTGTGTATGAGAGATCCTTCCCTCACCCACCAGCACCCAGATGCACATCCTTTATGCAATTGTCCATATGGTGAATTTAATATCTTTAAAATTCCTCTTCAGCTACTGGGGAGCCTCCTCTCTGCCTCTCCTATGCAGTAGTTTCTGCTCTGCGCCAAGCCATAACCGCCTTCAGAGCAGAGAATGGGGATGACTCCTGGTTCCAGATGGGTAAGTTGACAGCTGAGAATGGAATGAAGTCTGTTGCTTATTGGAAAGTTTAAGGCAGATTAGTCTCATGAGGGCTGTCCACACTATGGATGCTCTGTTAAAGGTTGTTTTGATGCCTAGCCTCTAAGAAAGCAACTCCTTTATCTCCATACACTGTGCAGACATCCCCTTTAATGTTGTAGGAAGGACATTGGCCAAGGGCAACAAAAATCCAATAAAAAAAATGCCCACTGAAATGCCAGTCCCATAAAAGGGTCAAAGCAGTAGTCAAAAATTGAAGAAATTCAACTCATAGGAAGGTGGAAATACAGAAGCAGGCAGGGAGTGCCAGAGTTTACCAAAGAAAGGGATGAATGATTGAGAATACTGGTTAACTCTTGCATGAGAGAGGTGGACAGAATAAGGGTGAGAGAAAGAAGAAAGTTTTGTGCAGCGAGGCCGCGGGAGGAGGGGAGGCATGCAGTTAGCAAGATAAAAAGAGCAGTTAGCATGAAAATAACAGTAGAAGACAGCTAGAGATCCAACATTGCGGCGGTGAGAGAGAGGTTGAAGACAGTCAGTTAGAGGAGAGGAGTTGATGAGATGAAAAGCTTTTGATTCCACCGTGTCTAGAAGAGCAGTATGAGTGGAACACCCCCAGACATGTGAAGCATACTTCATACATGGACAGATCAGGCCCTTGTACAGAGTTAGCAGCTGGGGGGGTGAGAAAAACTGGCGGAGATGTCTCAGAAAGCCTAACTTCATAGAAGCTATTTTAGCTAGAGATGAGATGTGAAGTTTCCAGTGCAGATTATAAGTAAAGGACAGACCGAGGATGTTCAGTGTAGAAGAGGGGGACAGTTGAGTGTCATTGAAGAAGAGGGGATAGTTGTCTGGAAGGTTGTGTCGAGTTGATAGATAGAGGAATTGAGTTTTTTAGGCATTAAACAATACCAAGTTTGCTCTGCCCCAATCAAAAATTTTAGAAAGATCAGAAGTCAAGTGTTCTGTGGCTTCCCTGCGTGAAATGTTTACCTCCTGAAGGGTTGGATGTCTATGAAAAGACGTGGAAAGGTGCAGGGTGGTATCATCAGCGTAGGAGTGGATAGGACAAGACGTTTACTTTAGAAGATCATTAATGAATAATAAGAGTGGGTGACTGGACAGAACCCTGAGGAACACCACTGTTAATAGATTTAGGAGAAGAACAGTGACTGTCTACCACAGGAGCAATAGAACGATCAGAAAGGAAACTTGAGATGAAGTTACAGAGAAAAGGGTAGAAGCCGTAGGGGGGTAGTTTGGAAATCAAAGCTTTGTGCCAGACTCTTATCAAAAGCTTTTGATATGTCCAAGGCAACAGCAAAAGTTTCATCAAAATCTCTAAAAGAGGATGACCAAGTAAGGAAAGCCAGAAGATCACCAGTAGAGCAGCCTTGACAGAACCCATACAGGTGATCAGATAGAAGGTTGTGAAGATAGATGTTTAAGAATCTTCCTGTTGAGGATAAATTCAAAAACTTTAGATAGGCAGGAAATTTAAGCAATAGGACGATAGTTTGAGGGATTAGAACGGTCACCCTTTTTAGGAACAGGCTGAATGTAGGCAAACTTCCAGCAAGAAGGAAAGGTAGATGTTGACAGAGTTTGACTAGGCAAGGTGCAAGCATGGAGGCACAGTTTCGGAGAACAATAGAAGGGACCCCATCAGGTCCATAAGCCTTCCAAGGGTTTAGGCCAGCAACGGCATGGAAAACATCATTGCGAAGAATTTTAATAGATGGCATGAAGTAGTCAGAGGGTGGAGGAGAGGGAGGAACAAGCCCAGAATTGTCCAAGATAGTGTTTTTAACAAAGGTTTGAGCGAAGAGTTCAGCTTTAGAAATAGATGTGATAGCAATGGTGCCATCTGGTTGAAATAAAAGAGGGAAAGAAGAAGTAAAGTTATTAGAGATATTTTTGGCTAGGTGCCAGAAGTCACGAGGGGAGATCTTGAAAGGTTTTGACACTTTCTGTTAATGAAGGAGTTTTTGTCTAGTTGGAGAACAGACTTGGCATGGTTCCGGGCAGAAATATAAAGTGCATGAGATTCTGGTGATGGAAGGCTTAAGTACCTTTTGTGGGCCACCTCTCTATCATGTATAGCACGAGAACAAGCTGTGTTAAACCAAAGTTTAGAAGGTTTAGGACGAGAAAAAGAGTGAGGAATGTACGCCTCCATGCTAGACACTATCACCTGTTATGCGCTCAGCACACAAAGACGGGTCTTTGACACGGAAGCAATAGTCATTCCAAGGAAAATCAGCAAAATACCTCCTCAGGTCCCCCCAACTAGCAGAGTCAAAACGCCAGAGGCACCTTCGCTTAGGGGGATCCTGAGGAGGGATTGGAGCAATAGGACAAGATACAGATATGAGATTGTGATCGGAGGAGCCCAACGGAGAAGAAAGGGTGACAGCATAAGCAGAAGGATTAGAGGTCAGGAAAAGGTCAAGAATGTTTGGCGCATCTCCAAGACAGTTAGAAATACAAGTAGGGTGTTGCACCAATTGCTCTAGGTAGTGGAGGATAGCAAAGTTGAAGGCTAGTTCACCAGGATGGTCAGTGAATGGAGAGGAAAGCCAAAGCTGGTGGTGAACATTGAAGTCTCCAAGAATGGAGATCTCTCCTAAAGGGAAGAGGGTCATAATGTGCTCCACTTTGAAAGTTAAATAGTCAAAGAATTTCTTATAGTCAGAGGAGTTAGGTGAGAGGTATACAGCACAGATAAATTTAGTTTGAGAGTGACTCTGTGGTCGTAGCCAGATGGTGGAAAATTCGGAAGATTCAAGAGCGTGGGCATGAGAACAGGTTAAGTCATTGTGCACATAAACGCAGCATCCAGCTTTGGATTGAAAATGAGGATAGAGAAAGTAGGAGGGAACAGAAAAGGGGCTACTGTCAGTTGCCTCAGACACCCGAGTTTCAGTGAGGAAAAGATGAGGTTTAGAAGAGGAGAGGTGGTGTTCTACAGATTGAAAATTAGATCTTAGACTGTGAATGTTGCAGAAGTTAATGAAGAAAAAGTTCAGGGGGGTGTCAAGACACTTAGGGTCGTCGACAGAAAGGCAGTCTGACCTGGAGACATTTATGGTTCCCTTCCCAGGTGGGGACTCTGAGGCTGGTGTAGGAGTCGCCATGATGATTTTAAAATTTTTGAGTGAAGGGTGTGTGTGTTAATAGGTGCTTGTAGTTTTGTGTGGAGGAAGAGAGTTGTCTTTAGAGGGCAGGCTGTGACTGCCCCCTTGTATTGTGAGACACAAAGGGAAAGATTCAGTGAGGTCACAGCTGGGTTTAATGATAAGTTCACAGCACCCCCTGAACAGAGCTTTAGACCTCACTGGGAGTAATTATTGTTTTGGCAGGTGTCTACTGCCTCCTCCTGGATAGACTAAGACATCTTCATATGTAGTACATTAACTGTTGCATTTCTTGTTGAGCTAATATTCTTTGCTTGTCATGGATGATCATGATGGTGGTAGTGGATACAAGTATGTACCTTAAATCTGAAAGGTAATGAGTAAATGAGATACAGGAGACCAAGAGAAAAAAAAATGGACAGCAAAAAGATCATAAGAGGTTACATGAATGGTGCCATTGAACCAATTTCATATATGACAATGCAATCATTCTGCCTTGTACAGGTCGACTATCACTAATTTGGCATCATTGGGACCTGTAGGATGGAAAATTAGTGATTTTGCCAAATTACAGAAAGGTTAGGTTAGAATACAATAACTCAACAGTTACCCACCTCATCCTACTTTTAAAATGCCCTATAAATCAGTACAAGTTGATTAGTAAGTGGGACTGTATTGATACCACTTTTCCGCTGATACTGATACTTCATTTCTGACCAATAGTATTAGTACAGTCAATATTGTTCACAATGAGATAAGGCAATTTTTCTTTGTTTCTTTGTGTCATACACTAAGAACCAATACTGTATAATTCACATGAAGCTTTGCACAGACAGTGATTTCCTCTTCCTTTATCCACTGGACCCCATAGCTGGAGCTTTAGCTGGAGCTAAAGCTGAGTAGGTTTAATAATAAATGGAGAAAACAAATTGGAATGGCTTCCCTATGTTTGAGAAGTGATGCCAGCTGATTATGCAGCAAATACAGTAGCACCAACAAACAGTAGAGGCAGTGACCTGGGAAATTTCAAATTACGCTAATTTGGTGCCAAATTAGTGATGGTTGACCTGTAGTATAGACCAGCCATCTCTGTACCATAAAGGGTCATAATATTAAGTTCACAACAATTGTAGGAATATGATTGCTGAAGACTACAATGATCATAATAAAATAAATGGGTCTCAAATGTTTTTGTCCTGGATTTTGTTACAAAAGCAGGATAAAAACTATTAGTCTTCATAAATATGGTATATGAATTATAAAAATTGTTGTATATACTGTACACAGTTTCTTTAGTGACTTCACTGTAAACATTCCTCCTTCCAAAACATACACAACTGCTTACACATCATAATTTGCCTTTGAGTGAGCATCACAACCTGTAGTGTGGATGAATAACAAACAAAGCTTAACTTGTGATATAGTACCAAGTGCCAAAGATTGTTACTACATGCATTTACAAAGTTCCTCATATACATGATTTACCTTTCAGACACCCCACTGACAGTAGAGGCAGTGCAGAGACTGTGTGGCGCCAACCCACAGATGTTCAAGTTGGGGTAGTCAGTGCACCATCAGAAAGCACAAGAACTTGTCCAACATTCTATTTTCCCTGCTAAAATAATAAGCATAGTTTAATCCTAGCCTACACCATGATCTTTATCTATAAACTGTTAACACTAGCTTCATCAGTAGCTTTAATCTAAATGAGTAAATAGTTTAACAGCAACTATTATAAAGAGTAAATAGTTTCATATCTCAAAACATATTTGTATAATGCTGTTGCTTAGCATACTATTATATTTCATAAATTAGTTACATGTTGTTTACAAGCTTTAAAAGGTTTTCGTTTTTGTAATGATCTTTAAGTTGCTTGAAGATACTGTCAAAATGCATAGGATATTGCCACATACATGTTTAGTTACAAAGTGGATATTGTTAGCTGTCAAAGTAATCCACACATGGTTAGTTAGTCATGTTACTTTTACTAGGATCAATGTACAAGAGATGGGGCTTCCATGCCTTTTGGGTGCTGGTTACTTGGCCTAGCAAACCATGGCAATATGACCTAATCATTCCTATTAAATTTATATAATTAGAGATTGGTACTCTTATAACATATTTGGATTCCTAAAGCACTGCTGTCTTCAAACGTTCAACAATAAGTGAAACTAGTTAAGAGTTATGAAGTGACAAGAGAAAAGGAATGAAAATAGGGATGAAGGGGGAGGGGGAATGTGGAGAAATATGAGAACCAGAAGTTAAGTAGACAAAATGGCATTAAAAGGAAGAGGTTGTGAAAGGAAAATGAGAAAACAGGGAGGTTCTGTTAGATGAATATCCATTATATGAGAAACAGATGATATGAGATGTGTAAATTCAGGACTATTTTCTTTATACAAGCACAAAAATACGATGCAGTCCAAGGTGAGAAAATTTTAAAAGTTTAAAATGCGCACCTTCTTGCACCCTCCTGTTAACACATCCAGGCTGTATGATGATGTACAATGATTTGGATGTACAGAGACGAGTTCATGCGTGCTTGTCCCCTACCTACCATTCATTCTCCCCACTAGTCCTCTCTTAAACTGTATCAGTGTCTCTCATACTCCTATTCATGTGGCCTTGCTTTTCATTATTATACTTGTATTCATCATCATTTTGATTGCAAGAATATTTACAGTAGAGTGCAAGTACAGTGTACAATGTTTTATGTGGCTGATCAGTGCTTGAATGTGTTATACTGTTACTGCTGGTGTGTTCTTTCATTCGCTGTCTTTGGTGTGGTGTGGTGGTGTGTGTGTGTGTGACTGACCATGTAATGTATATTGTATAGATTGTGCCTTAAAATTTTGCCTCTCAAGTGCTAAATCCCAAGTAGTCAATAACTTCCAGTGCAAGTTATAGCAGTATGGTTAAGTGAGCTAGAGTACCAATAACACTCGCGAAGGTAGAAATTGATAAGAGGCATAACAGTGGTGAACGAATCACCCTCCCTGATACATTAACTACGCAGTGGTGAGTGTTATGCACATTATGTATGTTTAATTAATAAGAAATCACATTCTTTGTATGCTATTTTTTTATTTTTTTTTATAGACAATTCTATAATATAGACATGTTTGCTGCATTTGATATTCTACATTTTAGCTTGAAAACTTAAAATCTTTGACAAAGGTCACAAAACCCAATCCCTTTCTTCCCATTACAGTAAAACCTCCATAAACCAAACAAACCGAACTACATGGGACGAGGTGGCTGACAGTTTATCTGAAAATTTGGTTTATCCAACAATACACGTTTTTGGCCGGTTTCTACATCCATATATATGTACATTTACTGTTATTTACAACATATTTATTAGCACATTATAAGCTTAAAGATTGATATTTACAGCATATTCTGTTATTACATACTGTACACAACACACTAACTGATCATTTAAGAGTTCACTTAACATTATGCAACTACACACTTAGTGTTCACTTAAGAGCTCACTTACCTATATCCAACACACTGGTCACTTAAGAGCTAACATACACAACACACTGGTCACATAAGAGCTAACACAATATTATGCACTGTACTACTAGTGTACTTAGGCTTGTCACTCAGAGTCTGAGTCAAAGATGTTGGCTGGTGGCTCTGGTGTGATTGGGGATGCAATGGAGCTGGGCAGACTGGCTGAGGAGGTTGATAAGGGCATTCAGATTATCCAATATTTGACTTATTCAGGTTTGGTTTGGGAGGTTTTACTGTAATTGTGTGTTTCATTATACAAGAATTTGTCATGCAAACAATTCAAATGGAACCTAGCTGCTTGTATCATCAGGACCTTCCTGTAGTAGATACGAATGGAAAGGCACACAAGCAAGTATGAATTACCAGAGTGATTGGACATATGAAGAACAAAAGTTAAGGTTAGGATTTTAAAAAAATGGAGAAACTAAATAAATGGAGGCACGTAAAATGTCAAGGAAGTGAGGCTTCAAAAAGGGATGAAGGGAAATGCACTAAACCTTCCCTTTTGTGTTCCATAATTATGAAAAAAGAATAAAAAACAGTACTTAGGCAGTGAGCATCACATAATATATGTCTGTGTAATATCAGGTGAGTGCACCCTGGAGTGTGGTAGAAATATTCTGGTGAGGACAATGGACCCATCTGTTAATCCTATTGCAGATGAGAGAGACTTGTGAACTTCTAAAGTACCTCACCATCTGGAAATTAATTATTTGTAATTATAGTGTATGATAAGGAAACTAAATGTAATCACTAGCCTACTTAATGCACTAAAATCACTAATAAATTACTATAAATGACCAGTAGCATTTTCTTTTCAATCAGTGGAAATGCTCCATTCAACTGTTACTCAATTCAGCTTTTCTCCCTTCAGAACAACACCTAAAAGATTAATTTCTTTCAACAAATTTTAATCTATTCCTTTGGTCTATGCTTCAAATTTTTCTTTTACATAAGAGCCCAACTGGCCAAGAGAAAAAAAAAAGACCCACCTGAGTGCAAGATCCCAAAGAAATTCCAAATAAAAAAAAATTATATAATGGAGGATAAGTGTCTAGACATAGGAAGGAGGAAATAAAGAAGCAGGCAGGATAACCACAGAAAGGGATGAATGATTGAGAATAATGGTAAACTCTTGCATTAGAGAGATAGAATAGCAGTGAGAGAAAATAGCAAAAGTCTTGTGCAGCGAGGGCATGGGAGGTGGAGAGGCATGCAATTAGCAACATCAGAAGAGCAGTTAGCGAGAAAATAGCAGCAGAAGATAGCAAGGGATGCAATATTGTGGCGACGAGAGGGAGGTGAAGGGATGCAATATTGCGGCGACGAGAGGGAGGTGAAGACAGACAGTTAGAGGAGAGGAGTTGAGATTAAATGTTTTTGGTTTTACCGTCTAAAAGTGCAGTACGAGTGGAACGTCCCCATACGCGTGAAGAATATTCTCGGACAGATAAGGCTCGTGTACAGAGTTGTAAGGTGGGGAACGAGAAAAACTGGCAGAGACAACTCGGAATGCATAATTTCATAAAAGCTGATAGAAACTGTTTTAGCTAGAGATGTGATATGAAGTTCCCAGTTTAGATAGTAAGTAAAGGTCAGACTAAAGATGTTCAATGTAGATGATGACAGATGAGTGTCAATGAAGAGGGGATAGTTATCTGGAAGGCAATGTTGAGTTGATAGATGAAGGAATGGAGTCTTTGAGGCATTGAACAATACAAGTTTGGTCTGCCCCAATCAGAAATTTTTGAGAGATCATAAGTCAGATGTTTTGTGGCTTCCCTGTGTGAGCTGTTTAACGCCTGAAGGGATGGATGTCTATAAAAAAATGTGGAAAAGTGCATAACCGTTAATAGACTTAGAAGAACAGTGACCATCTACCAAAGCATGGTATGGTCAGAAAGGGAACTTGATTATGAAGTTAGAGAGAGAGAAGGACAGAAGCTGTAGGAGAGTAGATTGGAAATTGCACCAGACAATATCAAAAGCTTTTGATATGTCTGAGGCAACAGTGAATGTTTCACTGAAATCCCTAAAAGAGGAAGCCAGAAGATCACCAGTAGAGTGGCCATGATGGAACCCATACTGGCAACCAGATATAAGATTGTAAAGTCATAGATGCTTAAGAATTTTCCTGCTGAGGATAGAATCAAAAACTTTAGATAGGCAGGAAATCAAACCAATAGGATGGTAGTTTGAGGGATTAGAGTGGTCGCCATTTTTAAGAACAGGTCAAATGTAAGCAAACTTCCAGCAGGAAGGAAAAGTAGATGATAAGACAAAGTTGGAAGAGTTAAACTAGGCAAGGTGCATACAGAGGCACAGTTTTGATAGACAATAGGAGGAGCCCCATCAGGTCCACAATCCTTCAAAGGGTTTAGGCCAGCGAGGGCATGGAAAACATCACTGTGAAGGATCTTAATGGGTAGCATGAAGTAGTCAGAGGGTGGAGGGGAGGAAACAACAAGCCCTGAATCATCCAAGATAGTTTTTTAGCAAAGGTTTGGGGGAAGAGTTCAGTTTTAGAGATAGATGAGATGGCAGTGCTGCCATCATAATGAAATAATGGAAGGAAAGATGAAGAAGTAAAGTTATTAGAGATATTTTTGACTAGGAGCCAGAAGTCACAAGGGGAGTTAGATCTAGAAAGATTTTGACATTTTCTATTGATGAGAACAGACTTAGCATATTTCTGGGCAGAAATATAAAACACATGAGATTCAGGTGATGGAAGGCTCAAGTACCTTTTGTGGGCCACCTCTCTATCATGTACTCGTATAGCACAAGAACAGGCTATGCTAAAGCAAGGTTTGGAAGGTTTAGGGAGAAATGTATGCCTCCGTACCAGACACTATTACCTATTATGTGCTCAGCACACAGAAATGGGTCTCTGACATGGAACCAGTAGTCACTCCAAGGAAAATCTGAATAATACCTCCTCACGTCTGCCCGATTAGCAAATGCAAAACACCAGAGCCATCTCCACTTTGGGGCTCCTGACGAGGGATTGGAGCAATAGGACAAGATACAGATATGAGGCTGTGATTAGAAGAGAAGACAGAGTGAACGCACAAGCAGAAGGATTAGAGGTTATAAAAAGGTAAAGAATGTTGGCTGTATCTCCACGACAATCTGAAATATGAGTAGGGTATTGCACTATAGTTGCTCTAGGTTGTGTAGGATAGCAAAGTTAAAGGCTAGTTCACCAGGTTAGTCAGTGTAAGTCTTCAAGCATGGAGATCTCCATGAAAGGGAAGAATCAGGATGTGCTCCACTTTGGAATTTAAATGGTCAGAATTTTTTAGTCAGAGGAGTTACGAGACAGGTATGCAGTACAGATAAATTTCATTTGAGTGACTCTGTAGTCATAGTCAGATGGTGGAAAATTCTTTATGCACCTGGGATTTACTACAACAATATTTTAGCTCTCTTTCCTACAGTTAGATGAGCAGCAATGACATCTAGCGGTTTAGTTCCGAAAACTCCCCATTGTTTTAGCAGGTGTCTACTGCCTCCTTCCTATAGGAAGGCAATTTTTCACCAGGTTTCTCAACTTGATGACCAGAAGGAAATCTAAAGAAAAAAAGCTCCTTTATTTTCTGTAGTAGCTTATTTCAATCACAAGATGAGCCATTTTGGATAATACCAATATGCACATTATTGTTTGCAAAACTTCAATATATTTGAGTTCATATAACTGAAAAAAATAAATAAATAAAGAGAGAGAGAGAGAGAGAGAGAGAGAGAGAGAGAGAGAGAGAGAGAGAGAGAGAGAGAGAGAGAGAGAGAGAGAGAGAGAGAGAGAGAGAGAGAGAGAGAGAGAGAGAGAGAGACCACACTCAAACAATGGTTTTATGATGTCAAACACATTTTACTTATTTGCATTTTTTGCATTGGCTATGGAATGGATACAAGAATAATCTGTTTCTTCTTACAGATAAAAATCTCTAACACAATAGTGCATTATTTTTTTTATTTTTTTAATGTAAGCAGACCATAAAACTGTTTATAGAAACAGTTCCAACCTGACACACCTCATCAGTGGACTTCAGCCACCATCAGGGCACATGAGGGTTAATATAAAAACGTTTACAAAAACAGTTTCATGCCAGACATATTATTCTGGATTAGTACCTCCACTTGCAATTAGTACATTAAAATCCCACCCCTCTTAATTTGCATTTTTAGTATTTTTCTATTATATTTGAACTGTATCTTGTTCTTGTTGGGACTGTGGCCAAATGTCTTGGCCAGGACCAGTGTAGTCATTCAAGTTGTTGATATCAATGACTAACAGTGAGATTGCAGTTCTTATGATTTTAACACTTTTTAACAATGAATATGACTGTCTGTACATATTTCTATTACTAAGTCATAAAACTGACTGTGCCTGTTATTAGATCACTGTACATATCTTAATAAATAGATTTTCACATTCACTTGTCTTAGCATTGACTGTAAGTGGTTCACCTTTGAATTTATTTACTTCTAGTGAGTGGTTACTGTTGTGTCTGTATTCAGATGCTGATCACTGCTTGTGAAACTTCTTTGGAGGTGATATTAGTGCTATGCAAACAACACTATTATTATCATTATTATCATATGATGTTTTATGAAAAGTCTGAATACATTATTGCCTTCAGGGCACCTGTCCATAAGGAGAAACTTATTATTCATTCTATAGGTGTAAAATGTCATAAACATTACAGAGCCGTTCTTTGAAATAAACTTGTTACAATTTCTTTATTCTTTGTTTTATCAACTACATATTAATAAATATATATGGCTTCTGCAATCAACACTGTGGTAAGTGTTAACCAAAACGGTCTATCTATTGCATGGGATGAATTATGGGAGATAATATATAAACATCCAACACTGGTTGCTAAGGCAACTCCTGCCTCAAACCACTGCCACTGCAGCAATCCAAACCCTCTTAGTTGATCTTGCTGTCTCTTAGTTTCTTGCCCTCAGCGTGGCTGCTGCCTAGGTCCACAAGCTCATGCAAGGACCAAGTCTTGCATCACCTTGGTGAAAATCTTTTCTCCTTTTAAGATCAAATTATAAATATCCCTTCCACCCTTTATGAACAATTATTAATAATCAATATTAATTCATGATTAATCTATAAATATTGTTTCACTGAAAGATACACATAGCCAGTCAGTAATCATAATCCTACTACGTAAAGCACCACCCATAATCCTGACAGAAGTATCTGTCTGAATCATCCAGGTCTATCCTCCATTGTTCAGTCTGGTTGGTGAGGCCCTACCATGTAAGACCAGATAAGATGTTTAGTCTTAAATGATGTTCTATAAATAATGTGAGGCATTTGTGAATCAAGGTGACTTCACACATCTATACATCACCTGACCAATCATGTAACAGCACTGATCCAGCCAACCAATTACAAGTATCCAAAGTAGGTTCAACTGTTATTTTTTCAGAACAGCACAGTTATGTGTTCCACCAGGTAGGTGTTCAATGACCACCACTGAGCTAAGTTATAGTCCCTCACAGTTTGATTTTCTTCCCTAGCCACATGCAATCTCCACTTCTTTAGAGTGTTCTTTGGTGTGCATGTGGTCTAGTAAATTAAGATACTGTGACATTTCATGAAACTCAGAATTGGCAGCATTGCCTCACACTCCATTACAATGCCAATCCCTGTGAGTTGCTTCCACCTATACTGTGATACCTGATGATGGAATGAGTGCTGTGCTGACTCTACTCTGTGTGAGTTGCTGCCTGCCCAGGTAAAAGTGTTACTACTGGTTGGTTGGCTGTGGGCATCAGTGTAAGTGGTGGGTGCTGCAACACAATTATTGTGGGCTTTGCATAGCAGTGCTCAACCAAAAACTTTTTTTTTTTTTTTTTACATGAGGGTCACTGGCCACTGGGAAAAAGAGGAAAAAGAAATCCCACTGAGGTGCCAGTCCCAAAGGAGATGTCAAGAGAATCATCGAAAATTGAAGGATAAATGTCTTAAAACCTCCCTCTTGAAAGAGTTCTAGTTATTGGAAGGAGGAAATACAGAAGCAGGCAGGGAGTTCCAGAGTTTACCAGAGAAATAGATGAATGATTGAGAATACTGGTTAACTCTTGCATTAGAGAGATGGACAGAATAGGGATATGAGAAAGAAGAGTCTTGTACAGCAAGGCCACAGGAGGAGGGAAGACATGCATTTAGCAAGATCAGAAGCCAGTTAGCATGAAAATAGCGGTAGAAGATAGCAAGAGATGCAACACTGCAGTGATGAGAAAGAAGCTGAAGACATCCTGTCTAAAATAGCAGTATGAGTGGAACACCCCCAAACGTGTGAAGCAAACGCCATACATGGACGGATAAGGCCGCTGTATAGAGTTGGCAGCTGATATGTTATGTATACTGTGTTGTACTAAAATATCAGACAGATCAGCTAGGAACAGGTGTTCTGCACATTAACTGATTAACTTATAAAAGAAGCAGTCATTATCAGGACACATTTTTATTGCATGCTTGCAATGCATTGCTTCCCCTCACCTAAAAATGCAAGTTCCTCACTAATCCCCCCGGCTTGTTGGCAAGAGCAAAGGATACAGTCCTATAATACAACATTATTAAAATAATACTTGTGCTCTGCTCTAAGTGAACATGAATCTACCCAACCATGATTTATGGCACTAATGAGGGAGATGTGAGTTTTCTGGCTGGCTGGGCCATGTCTGGTAGGTCAGAGTTGCCCCTAACTTACCCTATTCCCACCTAACCTGGTAACACTGCAAGGAAAATACACAACTAGCAACTCAGGCCTGACAGACACAGCCCAGCCAGCATGGGACCCCACATCTCCACTAATGCCGAAATTTATAAGGCAAAAGTCACGAGGTTGGTCCATACCTCCTTAGCAGAAACCAGGCCATTCCACAAGCAATGCAGTAACACAAACACTCAAGGCCTCAGTGTAGCTACCCATTTTTTTTTTTTTTTTTTTTACGTAAGAGAGACACTGGCCAAGGGCAACAAAGATCCAATTAAAAAAAAAAAGCCTACTGAGATGCCAGTCCCAGAAAAGGGTCCAAAGCAGTAGTCAAAAAATTGAAGGATAAGTGTCTTGAAACCTCCCTCTTGAAGGAATTCAAGTCATAGGAAGGTGGAAATACAGAAGCAAGCAGGGAGTTCCAGAGTTTACTAGAGAAAGAGATGAATGATTGAGAATACTGGTTAACTCTTGCATTAGAGAGGTGGACAGAATAAGGGTGAGAGAAAGAAGAAAGTCTTGTGCAGCGAGGCCGCAGGAGGAGGGGAGGCATGCAGTTGGCAAGACCAGAAGAGCAGTTAGCATGAAAATAACAGTAGAAGACGGCTAGAGATACAACATTGCGGTGATGAGAGAGAGGCTGAAGACAGTCAGTTAGAGGAGAGGAGTTGATGAGACGAAAAGCTTTTGATTCCACCCTGTCTAGAAGAACGGTATGAGTGGAACTCCCCAGACATGTGAAGCATAATCCATACATGGACGGATCAGGCCCTTGTACAGAGTTAGCAGCTGGGGGGGGGAGGATGAGAAAACTGATTGAGATGTCTCAGAAAGCCTAATTTCATAGAAGCTGTTTTAGTTAGAGATAAGATGTGAAGTTTACAGTTCAGATTATATGTAAAGGACAGACCGAGGGTGTTCAGTGTAGAAGAGGGGGACAGTTGAGTGTCATTGAAGAAGAGGAGATAGTTGTCTGGAAAGTTGTGTCGAGCTGATAGATGGAGGAATTGAGTCTTCGAGGCACTGAACAATACCAAGTTTGCTCTGCCCCAATCAGAAATTTTAGAAAGATCAGAAGTCAGGCATTCTGTGGCTTCCCTGTGTGAAATGTTTACTTCCTGAAGGGTTGGACGTCTATTAAAAGATGTGGAAAAGTGCAGGGTGGTATCATCAGCGTTGGAGTGGATACGATAAGAAATTTGGTTTAGAAGGTCATTGATGAATAATAAGAAGAGAGTGGGTGACAGGACAGAACCCTGAGGAACACCACTGTTAATAGATTTAGGAGAACAGTGACCATCTACCACAGTAGCAATAGAACAGTCAGAAAGGAAACTTGAGATGAAGTTACAGAGAAGGATAGAAGCTGTAGGAGGGTAGTTTGGAAATCAAAGCTTTGTGCCAGACTATCAAAAGCTTTTGATATATCCAAGGCAATGGCAAAAGTTTCACCAAAATCTCAAAAAGAAGATGACCAAGACTCAGTAAAGAAAGCCAGATCACCAGTGGAGCGGCCTTGACGGAACCCATACTGGCGATCAGATAGAAGGTTGTGAAGTGATAGATGTTTAAGAATCTTCCTGTTGAGGATAGATTATAAAACTTTAGATAGGCAGGAAATTAAAGCAATAGTATGGTAGTTTGAGGATTAGAATGGTCACCCTTTTTAGGAACAGGATGAATGTAGGCAAACTTCCAGCAAGAAGGAAAGGTAAATGTTGACAGACAGAGCTGAAAGAGTTTGACTAGGCAAAGTACAAGCACAGAGGAACAGTTTCAGAGAACAATAGGAGGGACCCCATCAGGTCCATAAGCTTTCTGAAGGTTTAGGCCAGCGAAGGCATGGAAAACATCATTGCAAGGAATTTTAATAGGTAGCATGAAGTAGTCAGAGGGTGAAGGAGAGGGAGGAACAAGCCCTGAATCATCCAAGGTAGAGTTTTTAACAAAGGTTTGAGCAAAGAGTTCAGCTTTAGAGATAGATGTGATAGCAGTGTTGCCATCTAGTTGAAATAAAGGAGGGAAAGAAGGAGAAGCAAAGTTATTGGAGGTATTTTTGGCAAGATCCTAGAAGTCATGAGGGGAGTTAGATCTTGAAAGATTTTGACACTTTCTGTTAATGAAGGAGTTTTGGCTAGGTGGAAAACAGACTTGGCATGGTTCTGGGCAGGAAATATAAAGCGCTTGAGATTCTGGTGATGGAAAGCTTAAGTACCTTCTGTGGGCCACCTCTCTATCATGTATAGCACAAGAACAAACTGTGTTAAACCAAGGTTTGGAAGGTTTAGGTCGAGAAAAAGAGTAAGGAATGTACGCCTCCATGCCAGACACTATCACATTTGTTATGCGCTCGGCACACAAAGATGGGTCTCTGACACGGAAGCAGTAGTCATTCCATGGAAAATCAGCAAAATACCTCCTCAGGTCCCCCTAACTAGCAGAGGCAAAACGCCAGAGGCACCTCCGCTTAGGGGAATCCTGAAGATTGATTGGAGCTGAAACCATGCGAGGAGTTTATACGGTTAAAGAAAAAGAGATACGCACATACACACCCCTAAAAACTAATAATAAATAAATAAATAAAAAGGCTGCAACACAACACCGCCTGATATGCACCACCTGATATCCACTGACGAGCATAACAACACCGCTTAAAGTGAAGGAATATACTGACCTTGGATTTATGCTGACCTTTATACATGACTGGAGGATTTTCAGCCTCCATGGGTGTACACAGCACGAGCCACCACTCTGTATATCTGTGTGACGAACGCATGACGAAAGGCTCCGGCTGACTGCCCAGTCATTTGCTCCGCCTCCTCCCCCACCCCCAGGCCTTCCACCAGCTGATCACGTTAATTTCTTGGTGTTTCTAAGGATGATACTTATCAGGAACACTACCAGTCATTGTTTTAAAATAAAGATACATATGAAAATATTTTATTCAACATTACATAAGTATATAAATTCCACAGAGACAGACAAAAAAATAATTGGTGGTGAAAAATTTGTAATATATCAAATAGGACAGTGAATTTTTATTTTCTTTGTAATCGTATAAGCGCAGGATATATTCCGAAATCAGCAATTCATGGTGAAGCCGTGAGCCATCTTTTGGCGTGACGGAAGAGAGTTTGTGTTGGCAACACTGTTGGATGTAAACATTGTGACAAATGTCAAATGATAACAGTGATTGAGGAGTCATCATGGCAGTGTCCTCAGGTGTCCCCAAGATTCCAGACTATGTATTTGCTGAGAAAATAGGTTCCGGAAACTATGCTGATGTGTACAAAGCATTTAAAAAGGGAAAGACTCGGGAAGTAGTGGCCGTGAAGTGTGTGCTGCAGTCCAGTCTTTCTAAGTCTTCTCTCGATAATCTGGAATCCGAGATAAAAATTCTCAAGAAGCTTAGACATGAACACATTGTACAAATGCTGGATTTTTTATGGGATGACAAGTATGTATACATCATCATGGAGTACTGTAGTGGTGGGGACTTGTCCTCCTTTGTGAAGTCCAGGCAACGATTGCCTGAGAGCGTGTGTCAAAGGTTCCTGCAGCAACTGGCGTCGGCCCTACAATACATGAGAGAACAAAATGTAAGCCACCTGGATCTTAAGCCCTCAAACATTCTCCTGAAATCAAGAAAACTTCAGGTGCTGAAAATAGGGGATTTTGGTCTTGCACAGCACATGCCTGAAGAAGATACTAACAGCACCATCAAAGGAAGCCCTCTCTACATGGCACCAGAGATTGTCTTGAAGCGCCAGTATGATGCTAAGGTGGACCTGTGGTCAGTGGGCGTTATCCTGTATGAGTGTCTATTTGGGAAAGCTCCTTATTCATCCAGGACAATGGACGAATTGATTGAAAAAATAAAAAAGGACAAGCCAATTGAAGTTCCTTATGGAACAAATATAACACCTGAATGTAGAGACTTGTTGGTAAAATGTCTGGAGAGGGATGTGAGCAAGAGAATAGATTTTGAACCTTTTTTCTCTCATCCATTTGTGGACCTTGAACACAAGCCTGGGCCAGAGAGTATGCAAAAAGCAACTGAACTGCTCAAAACGGCTGTGAACTTAGATGAATGTAAAGAGTATGAACCAGCTTACAGGTAAATTTTTTGTCATTATTTGAAGTCATCAATATCTACTCCCATTAAAAACAGAAAACATGCAGTAAGAGCAAAATGATCATGTAAAACACAATCACATCCCAGCCATGCTCGACTGATTCTATAATTATATTTTTTTAAACTTTGCAAATTTGGCTTAAGTGGAATATGAAGAAAAGAAGAGGAAACTTAAAAGTATAAGACATCTGAAGAAAAAAAAAAATCCTCTAATCACACAGGAGGAATTTTTGAATAGTGATTTGTTTGAATTATCATCCATTATTTTTCTCAATCCTGGCATTCCCTTCAGTATTGGAATACCTTTGTATTTCTTAATTCTTCTCCTTTTAAACAAGGGATAGCCCCATGACATTTCATAAGAGTTTTTCAAACTTATCATTATTGTTATTTATTTATTTATTTATTTTATATATTTATTTTATTTTATTTATTTTTTTTCATTTTCTAGTATATACAGAGAAGCAAATGGAAAATCAAAGTTTGAAAGTTACAAAAATAATTAATTCAACACCATTTGGCTAACTGCTTAAAAAGCACAAGTCTGAACCTTAAAAACTCCTCTGAACATATGGAAGCAAGTTTTGCCATTGTAAAATGTTTAAATTCCTAATCATTGTTTTTCTAAATGGTAGCTTTTCTTCCATTGTTGGAACAGCTTTGTATTCACAAGTTTTTTTTTTTTTTATATATATAAAAGTTCTATGTGTTAGCTATTATATGGAGTTACATGGTATTAGAGAAAGTTTACATCAGTATATTGTTTTTTTTTTCAGTATTTTGTAACTTGAGTCTAAATATGAATATCTAAATACTCTAACTCTAATTTACAGGAACTACTGTCATGCACTGCAATACCTGGTTCCTCTTCTTCACAATGAAAGTGATGCCAGCAAAAGGGTAGCCTTGAGGCGGAAGATCACTGAGTACATGGGGAGAACAGAAGAATTAAAGAAGGTTGTTAACAATGAGAGTGAGAGTAATTTAAGTATTCCAAATATTTCCCATCAAGAATCTGTAAAGGTCAATGAGTACAGAGGAAATCGTGAAGAGTTGCTGAGATTGACAGCAACAACACCTCAGATACAAACAGCAATAGAAATTGCTGCATCAGGAGAGTTGTATGCTAGAGAAGGTAATTATTCTCTAGCCTTTGAGAAATATCAGCTTGCTCTTGGTAGACTTCTGGAACTGATGCAAAATGAACCTAAGGGACGCAGGAAAGACCTGCTGAGGGAGGAGGTGATGCGATGGATGTCACAAGCAGAATACCTGAAAGAAATGTTAAATGATGCACCAACACAAGAGAGTGTGGGACCTGAACTATTTGCAACAGCAGATGAAAAAAACTGTGTTCTTCAATAAGTGTCAATAGGTATGATTTTTAATCTAAATTACCACTTTCTTTATTTTCTTTTACCTCATACGTATCTTCAATATGACAATTATAAAACCTATAGAGGATGAAATTATTTAGGTATATTTTTCACTTTGCAGCAAGAAATCATACAAAAAAATTTAGTGCCATTTGTTCAGCAACTGTTGGTTAAAAGATATTAGTTTTTGCCGATGAGGTTCACTCTATGTTGTGCCTTAGGCAGTGGAACACTTTCTCCTTTTGCCTTTCCTTTAAGGATGTTTTTGTTTTAGTTTATTTTCATTCTTGACTAGCATTAATTTATTTCCCAGAGGGAGAAAGGTACTGTCATTTTCACTCAAATGAAAAATGAACATAAGAGGTCTATGTTGAAAATTTTCATGTGGAATTTCACATATTGTTAATAGATATTAGATGAAAGTAAGTTGCCACTTTGATCTTGTGATGTTTTTTTATTGTTATTATGTCCATGGGTAAGGATCAGTAGAATAACATTCCCCATAGTGCTAGTATCTGCCTTATCATAAAGCAAGATTAGCTATGCAAGTTTTGTAAGTTACACAGCACAAGATATTCCTGTATGCAAAAAGACACCGACCAAGGGCTACTGAAATTAGTAAAATGCACGATTGCTCCTCCAAAAAGTTAATAGGAAAAGTTCCAGTTGAGGTGGGCAATTATGGAGGTGTCAACATGCCTCTCTTGAAATACAAAATCAGGCAGAAAATTAACTAATTCTTGCATTAATAAAATGAACATAACAAGGTGAGTTGTTGGGACATACTGTAAAAATTTTGAATTGTACTTGCATGATGACCTATCATATGAGTGGTGTTGTGATGGAATTAAGTGAACATATGTATATAAAGACTAAATACATTAATGTATCTTCTTTGGTGAATTGGTTGTACATGAATCTATCTCCTCACAGTGGTTATCGCTGAATAATGTTAGAATAAAAAAAAAAAAGCGAATATGGGTTAATACACTACTTAATACAAGTTTGAGATGGTACTTCATTTTTAAGAATTACATGCTTGTGCCTTGTTAAGTGTCTTATATTGCTTAATGAGAACTGTTTTTGTATTGTTATTATGTAAATATACTTACTCCAGAGTGCTTAGATTTGTATATTGTGGAATGGACTTGATGTAAGTGTATGTATACAATGTACTCTACTACATTCATGTTTGGCTCATTTATTTACTATAGTCTGTCAAAAAAAGAGTAGCTATCACTCATAATCTTACTGTAGACTTGTTTTCATTGTATATATTTAAAGAATATTTTGTTTTGAAATATACAATTATTATGATTATGTTTCATTATTAATTATGATGCAATATAATGCCTGTTTCATACTACTAGTAAATTTTCATTTTGTCTGACCTGTAATCACATGATTCAGCCCATAGGAATTGCAGGACCACTGTATGTATACTGATATAAGCTAAAACATAGCAAGATGTGGCTGTGGTAGTTCTTTAAACTATTGGCAGAGTGGGATCAAGATTGTGAATAAAGAACTGAGAAATGAATGGGACTTTACTGCATTAGTAATTTTTTGGAAATAGATAAATCAAGATGTTCTGAACTAGTTGGCAGGATATAGTGAAATTAGAGAATGAAAATGGTGAGAAGTATAATGGTATAAAGAGCTAGCAAAAAATTAGATGGAACAAAATGATGCAATACTATACTGTAACAAAATTTAAGATCTGATAGCTGTCTGAGTTCTTGCATCATGGAGGATGGACATTTGGTATAGAAGGCTGATATGCATTTACAAATAGCATTTACAAGTGCAGACAGGTAAATTTAAATGGAGCAAGTGAAATGATGAGAGCAGCTAATGGACGGGATCAAATGAAGACAGTCTGGCTGGTGCAATTTTCTGCTGTTAAAAAAATGTATAAATAAAATTGGATATGTAACTGAGGGCATAACTTGTAGGCATGAGTACTTTAAACATATAACATTATAAGTAGGTAGTTATTAAATGTATATATACATGTTTTTCAAGTTTTTGATATTTTAAATCCAATTCCCAACTGAACAGATAGAGACCATAACATCAGTATGAAGAGGAATTGTCTACTTCAGTCATTGTCAAGAACCATGGTAAACACCAATGTAACTTGGCAACAGAAAGAAATATTTATAACATACTTCAAGATCCTTTGTGTTTGATATTAATCATCCCTGTAGGTCTGGGAGCAAAATGTCAAAGAAAATGCAAAAAAAAAAAACTTTCTGGATCTCAAATCCACTCATCTCCTACACTGTTACACAACTAACAACAAAAAATTGGACACATTTATATACATTGCTGGATACATCATACATCTTTACTTACATTGCTGAGGAGAATATTTTGCTAATTCCACTTATAAATGGAAATTTAGTATGAGTGGAGCATCATTATAGAATTCCCTTGGAAGTTCTGTAACACATACATTAATTTAGGTTTATTTTTAAGCATTAGCTTATACAGTGAACAAACAGCAAAAAAGGTTAGGAGATCCTGCCTCATACTCACATCATTGAATTCACACAGCAGCAACAGTATGACACAAGTATGAGTGCTGCTGGCTGATGCAATAATTATATTTGTATAAATCTTGCAATTATTTTTGGTTGAACCATATGTTTCAACTTCTGTTTTATGTTTATAACCAAATTTACTTTTTATGCTTCTCAACACCCCATAAATATGCACTTCTTCACTATCCTTTCCAAACAAATATCAAATCAATGTAATGCATGATTCCTTAACCTGCATCAGCTCAGAACCTCAGTCACTCAAAGAGAGAACATGTCCATCATGAATACAGGTCATGTTCATGTTGACTCCCCAGAAATTTAGACACTAGTTCTAGATGTGCATGCATACATGTAAGTATTTCCTGAATCCCTAGTTCTTTTTCTTGCTACTTCCAAACTGTTTCTTTAATAAATACTACCTACACTAACACTAATTTATATTCTGTAAACTTGACAACTCCTTGCCAGCCTCTGTATTTTCCCTTTCCTATGACTTGAACTCTTTCAAGAGGGAATTCTCAAGACATCTCTCCAACCTTGGATAATAATTCTTTTGGCATTCTCTCTCTCTCTCTCTCTCTCTCTCTCTCTCTCTCTCTCTCTCTCTCTCTCTCTCTCTCTCTCTCTCTCTCTCTCTCTCTCTCTAGGAGCAGGTACCTCAGTAAGCATATAATATATGCTTACTTATATATATATATATATATATATATATATATATATATATATATATATATATATATATATATATATATATATATATATATATATATATATATATATATATATATATATATATATATATATCAACAACAGCCGCAACACATCCCTGCTGCAGGTACCCCATTACAATGAGCATGAGCACTACCTCCAGCCCCTTCATCAAAAGCCCCGCCGTCACCATCTGCCCTGCCGCCGCCTCGCCTCTGCTCTCCTTTAAGAACTCATAGATGCCGGCAACCAGACCACAGACTCCCGTAGCGCCTCAGCCTCCGCCTGTGACAGTCATGCAGCATAGTCTCTCCTGCTTAAGCTTTTCGTCTTCACTGATTGCTGCAAGATGCTCCAGAGAAACCTCCCCATTTCAGATCTCTTGATGCTGGGATCCAAACCCCCGGGTTTTAATTCATTTGTGAGTTTGTGACCTATTCCAGCTTGATTTAAACTACCTAATTATTTATGTCCTTTAAAAGTGAGAGAGACAGAGAGAAATTCCCTAATGCCTTGTACCTTAAATCGTCCCAGATTCAACAACACGGAAGGCTGGTGGCTTCCCATGTCATCTATCAAGAGTACCACAAGTTGATCAGCAAAATAAGCTTTGAAGAACATGAGAAGTTCTTCCTGCAACTCAACTAAACCGTCGTCAGTTGCACCCTCGCTTAAAAAAAGCAGGGGTAAGACAACGAAAATGCCTGTCACTTCGTCTAAAATCGGTGTTAGTCATAGTGTTATCTTTTATCAGAGATGTCTGTATTTTTAGTAGCTGTAAATATTGGTGAACTCAGTAATCAGATATTACGGTCTCCTGCAGGGAAATCTGTCGCACTCTACCCAAAACCCCCACGTCTCAGGGTTGCTTCACCATTTTTGGAAGTCCAAAGACAAAGATGGACATCAGCGTGCCCATACCTGGCTCCTCTAGTGGTGAGTAGGTGAACCATGAACGCAATACCCATACTTAGGAGGTTCAACTCATCGCTCGAACCTTTATTGAAGGGAATCTTGAGCTGCTCACTCCTTGACCTCCCAGTCAGAAGCTCTCAATAATCCACCCTTGCACGAATGTGGCCTCACCAGAACATGGACTCAGAAGTGGTGAAATGTATGGAGTGTGTTCAGATAAAAATGCTGAGCTTTGAATCATAGTACAGGCAGGTAACTCACGTAAGCACGATCAAGCAAGCAAAACACCTGTATATATTAATGTAAACCACGAAAATAGCCATGACTTAATCTCATTTCTAGAAACTGGTAGACTACACATTCACATTTGAGAACTAGCACAATGACAGGAAACAGTCCCACTGGTTTCTTACCTTCAGGAATAACGGTACTGCTCCGGACAGACCTTTACAACTACCCATCCTCCGGTCTTCACTGTGCAGGTTCACTCTCGGACAAGACCTTCCAACGTGAATGAGTTAGGTTTCCTGGTGTCTCCTGGGACTGTTACCAGGGCTGCCATCACCATTGTGAGTCAGGCAAGAAGGATAAAAATGTGATTTTTTTTTTTTAAGGTCTTCTACAGGTAACTTGATAAAATTTATTTTCCTTGCCTGCCGACATGACATCAGAAGAGGGAGGAGCACATGAAAACCCCATATCCATCCCAAAACCCCATACTCATCCAAGTGTATAGGCAGCTGGAGGGAAACCTTGTTCTCATCCTTGAAATGGAACACAGAAAATTTAGCAGAATCCAACGAAACTTACACGCTTTATGTAAGTCTTTATCCTGATAGAACATTTTGGACCATTTGTTCTTACACCATAACATTGCTGATGCACAGAGGGCTGCATCACGTGGTGCATCATTGTTTCCTCCTAGACTGGACCTCATGTAGCCACAAACAAAATTTTGAATAACAACCATGACTGCCAAGCTACAGACAATTTAAAGTTCAGCAGCTTTGGTAAGCATACGAAGTGCATGCAATTTTACTTAATGAATGGCAGCCACGGGCCTGGCGGTGAAAATAGAGGACAGCAGTGATGAGAGCTGTGTTCATAATAGGCACGGTCAGGCCATGTGCTGCATCACATATGGTTGGTTGATGCTATGAGAACAACTGGTCCAAATCAACGTCTGGCATGACTTAGTCACTGTTACATTTCTAGATTCTGACATCCCTACACAATAAGAAAAGGAGTAACTTTATCATGAATTTATTTAATTTTATGTTTGTACCTTTCAATGCAACTAGAATGCTACAGCATCTGCTACCAGTGGTTCCTGATTACCAAGTGTGGCTGTTTTAATGCCAATTTTCGTGTCAGCTTTACTTTCTCCCACGGCAATGGTACACTGTCAGTATATGACATGGTAGGTATGTGCCACTATCTTTCCTTATCCATCTTTTTTTTTTTGCAAGTAATATATGCTGCATACATTCATTTAGTAGTAAACCAGTCATCTCCATATTAATTCAGTCATACTCCTTTACAAGCTAATACCTAAACTATCAATGTATACATACATTCTTCCTGATTATAATTCTCGGCAGGAGGGTTCTTAGAATATTTGGCACCTGAGGACTTACATTTTGCGACACCTTTTCTCCCATTGACCTTCAGTCTACAACTAGACTCAGGAATTTCAAAATACATATGATGAAAGAAAAATAAATAAATAAACAAATACAATAATTACTGAGCCCCACGTCCATGTATGACTGTCACATGGGACTCACTGCCCTTTGACTGCCTGTACCACCCCGACCAAACACGGCACAGCTTCTGAGTATCTGCTTTCATAAAGCATTTTCATGCAATGTTGTGAACTCAATAACAGAAGAATCAATAAGATTAATTATTTCCCATTGTGTCTCACAACACAAGGGGGTAGTCACAGCCTGCCCTCTAAAGATGACTCTCTTCCTCCACACAAAACTACAAGCACCTAATAACACACACACCCTTCACTCAAAAATTTCAAAATCATCATGGCGACTCCTACACCAGCCTCGGAGTCCCCATCTGGGGAGGGGACTATAAATGTCTCCAGGTCGAACTGGAGGACTGTCGAGGACCCTAAGTGTCTCAACACCCCCCTCAACTTTTTCTTCATTAACTTCTGCAACATTCATGGTCTAAGATCTAATTGTCAATCTGTAGAACACCACCTCTCCTCTTCTAAACCTCATCTTCTTTTGCTCACTGAAACTCAGGTGTCTGGGGCAACTGACTGTAGCCCCTTTTCTGTTCCCTCCTACTTTCTCTTTCCTCACTTCCGATCCAAAGCTGGATGTTGCGTTTATGTGCGTAATGACTTAACCTGCTCTCGTGCCCACGCTCTTGAATCTTCCGAGTTTTCCACCATCTGGCTACGACCACAGTCACTCTCAGACTAAATTTATCTATGCTGTATACCTTTCACCTAACTCCTCTGACTATAAGAAATTCTTTGACTACTCAACTTCCAAAGTGGAGCACATTCTGACCCTCTTCCCTTTTGCGGAGATCTCCATTCTTGGAGACTTCAATGTTTACCACCAGCTTTGGCTTTCCTCTCCCTTCACTGACCATCCTGGTGAACTAGCCTTCAACTTTGCTATCCTCCACGACCTAGAGCAATTGGTGCAACACTCTACTCGTATTCCTGACTGTCTTGGAGATACACCCAACATTTTTGACCTTTTCCTGACCTCTAATCCTTCTGTTTATGCTGTCACCCTTTCTTCTCCGTTGGGCTCCTCCGATCACAATCTCATATCTGTATCTTGTCCTATCACTCCAGTCCCTCCTCAGGATCCCCATAAGCGAAGGTGCCTCTGGCATTTTGCCTCTGCTAGTTGGGGGACCTGAGGAGGTATTTTGCTGATTTTCCTTGGAATGGCTACTGCTTTTGTGTCAGAGATCCATCTTTGTGTGCTGAGTGCATCACAGAGGTGATAGTGTCTGGTCTGGAGGCATACATTTCTCACTCTTTTTCTTGACCTAAATCTTCTAAACTTTGGTTTAACACAGCTTGTTCTCGTGCTATACGTGATAGAGAGGTGGCCCACAAAAGGTATTTAAGCCTTCCATCACCAGAATCTTATGCACTTTATATTTCTGCCTGGAACCATGCCAAGTCTGTTCTCCAACCAGCCAAAAATGCCTTCATTAACAGAAAGTGTCAAAACCTTTCAAAATCTAACTCCCCTTGTGACTTCTGGCATCTAGCCAAAAATATCTCCAATAACTTTGCTTCTTCTTCTTTCCCTCCTTTATTTCAACCAGATGGCACCACTGCTACCACATCTATTTCTAAAGCTGAACTCTTTGCTCAAACCTTTGCTAAAAACTCTACCTTGAATGATTCTGGGCTTGTTCCTCCCTCTCCTCCACCCTCTGACTACTTCATGCTACCTATTAAAATTCTTCACAATGATGTTTTCCATGCCCTTGCTGGCCTAAACCCTCGGAAGGCTTATGGACCTGATGGGGTCCCTCCTATTGCTCTCCAAAACTGTGCCTCCGTGCTTGCACCTTGCCTAGTTAAACTCTTTCAGCTCTGTCTGTCAACATCTACCTTTCCTTCTTGCTGGAAGTTTGCCTACATTCAGCCTGTTCCTAAACAGGGTGACCGTTCTAATCCCTCAAACTACCGTCCTATTGCTTTAATTTCCTGCCTATCAAAATTTTTTTAATCTATCCTCAACAGGAAGATTCTTAAACATCTATCACTTCACAACCTTCCATCTGATCGCCAGTATGGGTTCCATCAAGGCCGCTCTACTGGTGATCTTTTGGCTTTCCTTACTGAGTCTTGGTCATCCTCTTTTAGAGATTTTGGTGAAACTTTTGCTGTTGCCTTAGACATATCAAAAGCTTTTGATAGAGTCTGGCACAAAGCTTTGATTTCTAAACTACCCTCCTACGGCTTCTATCCTTCCCTCTGTAACTTCATCTCAAGTTTCCTTTCTGACCGTTCTATTGCTGCTGTGGTAGGCAGTCACTGTTCTTCTCCTAAATCTATTAACAGTAGTGTTCCTCAGGGTTCTGTCCTGTCACCCACTCTCTTCGTATTATTCATTAATGATCTTCTAAAGTAAACTTCTTGTCCTATCCACTCCTACGCTGATGATACCACCGTGCACTTTTCACGTCTTTTCATAGACATTCAACCCTTCAGGAGGTAAACATTTCACACAAGGAAGCCACAGAACGCTTGACTTCTGATCTTTCTAAAATTTCTGATTGTGGCAGAGCAAACTTGGTATTGTTCAATGCCTCAAAAACTTAATTCCTCCATCTATCAACTCGACACAACCTTCCAGACAACTATCCCCTCTTCTTCAATGACACTCAACTGTTCCCCTCTTTTACACTGAACATCCTCAGTCTGTCCTTTACTTAGAATCTGAACTGGAAACTTCACATCTCATCTCTAGCTAAAACAACTTCTATGAAGCTAGGTGTTCTGAGATGTCTCTGCCAGTTTTTCTCACCCCCCCAGCTGCTAACTCTGTACAAGGGCCTTATCCGTCCATGTATGGAGTACGCTTCACATGTCTGGGGGGGTTCCACTCATACTGCTCTTCTAGACAGGGTGGAATCAAAAGCTTTTCGTCTCATCAACTCCTCTCCTCTAACTGACTGTCTTCAGCCTCTCTCTCACTGCCACAATGTTGCATCTCTAGCTGCCTTCTACCGCTATTTTCATGCTAACTGCTCTTCTGATCTTGCTAACTGCATGCCTCCCCTCCTTCCGTGGCCTTGCTGCACAAGACTTTCTTCTTTCTCTCACCCCTATTCTGTCCACCTCTCTAATGCAAGAATTAACCGGTATTCTCAATCATTCATCCCTTTCTCTGGTAAACTCTGGAACTCCATCTGCTTCTGTATTTCCACCTTCCTATGACTTGAATTCCTTTAAGAGGGAGGTTTCAAGACACTTATTCATCAATTTTTTACTACTGCTTTGACCCTTTTATGGGACTGGCATTTCAGTGGGCATTTTTTTTTATTGGATTTTTGTTGACCTTGGCCAGTGTCCTTCCTACATAAAAAAAAAAAAAGTGTACACCTCAGCCAACACAAACTGTCCCTGCAAGTTAGAATGCAGGTGAGCAGCACGTGTGACGGTGTGCCTCACATTATTGTTTTCACTAACCTATCAAAACTTTTTTTTTTTCCATCATTAATGTTATGCTCCACTGGGGCATAACAGGGGGACCAGCAACTCCTTAGGGGGTCCTACTGATGGTACTTGAAAACTGTATTTTATTTATTTATTTATTTATTTTTGGCTAGGAAATTAAAAACTGGAAATAAACACCTAACTCAGAAACACACTGGTTACACCCAGTCTGTGTGACAGGAGTCCACACACAGTGCTGGCTGATTCTCTCTCTCTCTCTCTCTATTTTTTTTTTATTATTATTATTATTATTTTTCTTACATATACAAATATAATCATAAAAAATAATGAATTAAATTTACACTGCTCTCCCTTTCAAGACAATTGCCTTGTGCTGCAATATACCACCCTGATGTTTCTACAATGCTTCACATACTCCTTTGAAATTGTGTTCTTTGAGTCAAGCTCCTGCGATTCACATTGGATTTCCTCCCGTATCAAAGCCGTGATCCTTCATCTTGAGCATTATCTTTGAGAAGAAAAAGAAGCTGCAAGAAACAGGATGTAGAACAAAACCAAGAAATATTGCATAACTGTTGGACCTGACAGGGTAGTTTGTGATAGTTTTCATTCTTTAGTCAAAAGTAAGAAATATGTGATAGTACAGGCAAAGATTCCTCTTGATCCACCAGGAATACAACTGAGTACAAATACTTCAATAGGAACTCTACAGCACACTGGAGAAGTATTTAGTTGCTGAACAACCCAAGAATACTGAGTTAAGAAAATCATTAAATCTGGTAGCAATATGTACATATGTTATAGTAGTGGTTTGTGTTATGTCACAGTAGACAGATATTCAACAAATTTTATACAATAATCTGCACTTTTCTAATCATCTTTTTCTCAGTCATCAGCTCTAATCAGTATATATAAGTGAAAACACCATCCAGGAATCAAATTAAATAAACATGATACTATGGTCATCTCCTTGAATAAAAAATTATACAGAAGCATTATCAAAATTTATCAGTTTTAATAGTGGTGAGCACTTGTGAAATGACACTAATGTGGAGCTACTACAGTTATATAGCTTTAAAAACAAAGAAAATTTGATGTGATAATTCTATATACATTGGATGAATAAACAGTTTCAGAGTGGTTAGAAAATCATCTTCATGGCAGTCTGAGAGATAATATCCTAGAATTTCATTAAGGTAATGAGGGAGAGGCCAAGATAGGCATCACCACTGCCTCTAATATTGCTCACCAGAGGTGCTAAATCCTGGAAGACAAAAAAGGCCTTAAATCATTGAATATATATATATATATATATATATATATATATATATATATATATATATATATATATATATATATATATATATATATATATATATATATATATATATATATATATATATTCAATGATTTAAGGCCTTTTTTGTCTTCCAGGATTTAGCACCTCTGGTGAGCAATATTAGAGGCAGTGGTGATGCCTATCTTGGCCTCTCCCTCATTACCTTAATGAAATTCTAGGATATTATCTCTCAGACTGCCATGAAGATGATTTTCTAACCACTCTGAAACTGTTTATTCATCCAATGTATATAGAATTATCACATCAAATTTTCTTTGTTTTTAAAGCTATATAACTGTAGTAGCTCCACATTAGTGTCATTTCACAAGTGCTCACCCCTGATGTTGACACATCCTTCCAGATAACTATCCCTTCATCTTCAATGGCACCCAACTGTCCACCACTTCTACACTGAACATCCTTAGTCTGTCTGAAATTGAAGCTTCACATCTCATCTCTTAACATAAATTTATCTGTTCTGAGCCATCTTTGCCAGTTTTTCTCACTTCACCAGCTGCTAACTCTGTACAGAGATCTTATCTGCTCATATATGACTTCATATGACTTTACTGTGTTCAACCTCTCTCTTTTCACTGTCAGGCTGCATCTCTTAGGTGCCTTCTATCACTATTTTCAAGCTATGATAATTGCTCTTCTGACCTAACTGCATGACTCCCCCCCACTCCTGTTGTCTCACTTCACAAGACCTACTCTCTCTCTCTCTCTCTCTCTCTCTCTCTCTCTCTCTCTCTCTCTCTCTCTCTCTCTCTCTCTCTCTCTCTCTCTCTCTCTCTCTCTCTCTCTCTCTCTCTCTCTCTCTCTCTCTCTCTCTCTCTCTCTCTCTCTCTCTTAATCTATCCACCTCTTTTAATGCAGAAGTTAACCAGTATTCTCAGTCTTTCATCCCTTATACTGGTAAACTCCAGAACTCCCTCCGTGCTTCTGTATGTCCTGCCAATGACTTACACACACAAACACACACATATACGAGTACATACACCAGGTATTCATTATATGTGAGAGTTATGTTCTGCAAAAAGCTTGCATAATGTGAATTCGCATATATTGAACCTATCATCCCATTAAATAAAGGGAGTTATATTCCACGACCCATTTTTGAACCCTTTAACTATTTATTCTGGCACCATTTCAGAATAATAAAGCACATTAGTACAGATAAACTGTACAATATAATATGAAAATACATTGTAAACAAACAAAAAATTTGAAATTATACTCGAAGTTGTATGTGCCCCATTCAGGGTAGAGCTTCTCTGAGTCTGACAGCCCAGAGCTGCTGATTGCTTTTGGGAAGACACACCCAAAGCCTATAATTTAAGCTGATGATTTGCTACCTAAGGATTAACTTTAGGATCAGAGGGAGAAAAAGGTTAATTATAGGCAAGGAAAGAGCTGGAAACCATTTGCACCCGCTGCCCTCTACTGCGAGTCATACCTCATCAACCAATTGCACCAGCGCCACTGTTCACATAACAGCGAATTTTTCTTGCATAAAACGAATGCTTGGCACATTTAGGTTAGTGACATAAGAGTGAATTTGCATATTTTGAACTCATATATTGAATACCCAGTGTGTATATATATATATATATATATAATTTCACTGTACTCATAGTGTAACATTAACATGAGAGTATCAGAAACCTGTGAGATTTAGGACCAAAGAATGCCACTTCAACATTGATAGTGTAGTACACTGCCTGGCAATCAGGGCCATTTCCTCCCATTAACACACCACACAGGTGCTTTATGTACTATAAAACAATGGAAAAGAATTGATGGACTCAGAGAATAACAATTGACTTTAAATATCCTAGACAAACTTGGTCAATAAACTTCATTAAAAATGTTATTTTTTAATCTTTATTTAAAAGATAATTAATTATAATATGAGGTGGGACTTTCAAAATAAAACTATTATTCTTGAGTAAGGTGTTTTCATCCAACACCATATCAAAAATGACCACCAATGTCCTTCCTCCTCCTCTTCCTCCTCCAAGGCTTAACCCAAGATGCACCTTCACACCAAAACTATAATATCGCATACTGGGAATAGAGAAGCTCACGTATCTCAAAATAGTCAGGGCTGAGAGGTCCCTCCAGGGACACACTGCCAGAGTCTTGCTGCAAATAAAAAATAAGGTTACTTCTGCAACCTTGTAAATTAATGAGGAGCATGCAACAAAATATACTAAGCTATAGGCAACTGTAAGACATTTCTCATAACTTTAGACATTCCTTTGGATTGTGTCCTTTGGAGAATGACACCTTCAGTGGTGCCCAGTATGTTTATTTTTCACCTTTTTCAATGCCCTTGACCATAAGTCCTCTTAACAATCTTGCAGGATGCCTGCCATCCATCATTATTTACCTATTACTATTCCAAAACTTATATACAATCTTAGCTTCTAAACCCAGTGTTTCTTAACATGGTGTGCTAGCACCACAAGGGGATGCTAAGATAAATTTTAGGTTGTGTTGGAAAATGTTGCATATTTTGCAAAACAATATAAGTGTTCCTTAGGAGGAATACAAAAGTACTGAAGGGATATTTTTTTACTTTATTTATTTATTTTTTTCCTTGAACCTCACTTTCAACTATGTTAATGCAACTGTAGTCAATGTAACCAGAGTTAAGCCAGAGTTAAGAGTGCTGGAGTGCCCAGATCTGACTATAAGGGATGCTGAGGTTGAAAAAGGCTGCTTTAAACTATAGTGATGAAAATAAATAAATAAATAAATAAGTAAATAAATATATTTGAACTTATACATATGACATCTGTCATGTCCTCATTACAGAAGACTAGTGTGACCTACAAAATATAACACATGTGTTAAATAATGTGTGCAAAAGTTAGACATAACAAACTAACAAACAAAAAAATGTATGATGATGCTGTTTGAAAGGAATAGAAATGAGTTGATTCTGAGGGTCTGCACTCTTTAACAGTTGAATATCCAAGGTAACAAGAAATAAGGCTGAATGAAGAGGAAATATTGGTAGTAAATCAATTTAAATATCCTGACCAAATTATGTGCAAGTAGGGAAGGATGGAAAGTAAGACAAGACAACAAGTAATACAAGGAAGGAAAATTATTAGACATCTAGGACAATCAAAGGGAAGACAGCAAGCATGGAGGTAAAAATGTGCAAGTAAAACTTGATTCTGAAATGAAAGGCAAAGATCATAAATCTATATAGCTGAAATGAGTTACGTGAAAAGTGACTGTCATAAACAAAGAATGCATAATGAAGATAATAAAAAAAACATCTATAACAAACTTGGTATGTCAAGTGAAAGTGAAAAAAATCTGGAATACTTCAAAGAATCAACCACAGAACCCCTGAGTTATTTTTCTATATAGAATGACAAAAGATGATTAAAAAGGTATATATGACAGCGGTACCATATATACTGGACTATAAGATGAGATTTTTTGTCAAATTTAAGACTTCTAAATCTATGGGTTGTCTTAGACACCAAGAATAAAACACAAACCTATAACTCTGTGATGAATATTCAGTGCCACTGTACCTTGGAATTCATTCCATAGACACACATGTGTATGCATAATATATATATATATATATATATATATATATATATATATATATATATATATATATATATATATATATATATATATATATATATATATATATATATATATATATATATATATATATATATATATATATATATATATATACACACACACACACACACACACACACACACACACACACACACACACACACACACACACAGGTGTGCAGGCCCACCCTAACTCAATGTGTGTCGAATGTTTACTGACAACATCATGGATGGGCCAGCAGGTGCCTGGCCTGCCAAATTACAACAATCAGTTGCCTATTCACAAAAATCATGATGCCGATAATATAGTATCTCGAGATATATTTGACATGCTTGTTGTATCAGATAAAGATAATTTTGAAGGTTTTTAATTAATATGTATGTTTCGAATGTTTGAGGCAATTGTTGGAACAAAGTATTAGTCATCTCAGCATGGCAGTGCTGGTGTTTATTATAATGTTTCTTTACATTTTAAAAATTCAGAGTATTGTTTAGTAAAAGTAATATATGTACAATATGTAGTTTTTAAATCCTTTAACTTCTTACATCTTGAGCTACTAGCATTGAGGCAGCAATAAACCAGTCTAATATAGCGATAGTAGCTTAAAGCCAAATTTTTTCCCTCAGAAATTGGGGATTGTCTTATATAACCAATCATCTTATAGTCCGGTACATACAGTATGTGCAATTGCTACAATAGGACACCTTCAATGAATAATGTGGGAAGACAGTGTGGTGGAATATGTGAGACAGAGGGATGAAAGAAGAATGCAAGGACAGGAACACATGGGGATTCTTTTGCTAAGGCCATCCTCTTGGAGGAGGTCTTAGGAACAGGTATCAGATAAAGACAGATATGTAATATTTATTACATCATTAGTTTGATTTAGTATCACTCTTCACCTTAAATATAACTATTATCTCCCAGTCTAAGGTAACAAGACATATCCCTAATGGTAAAAATAAAGCTGTGGACATAGGCTGAGCCATCACAAAAGTACTCAATTATAACTATTTAGTCTTCAATTGTAGTTCCGTAGCCTTTAATGTTTAATAATGTGAAAGCCTTACCTCAGAACAAGTCACTGCAACATCCATGTTTACAATGTACCTTTCAAAGGCTTCCCAATTAATAATGAACGGCCCATTAGGGATAACAAAGAAGTGAATAATCTGTCTGACATGCACCCTAATTCAAACTTTAAACAAGACCAAGAGTACTAGCAACTAAACTATAAAAGTACTGTCATACATTATTTGATGCCAACACACACACACACATACACACACACACATAACGCACACACGCGCACACGCACACATATCTTACCTTCTTGAGTGCCAGAGTTCCGTTGGCACACCACAAGATGCCAGCATTGAATTCCGAGCTGATACCTGCCCTGCTGAGCACCTGCTTGAACCCACTCAGCCGAATGTCATTAATGAAGACTGGAGTGTGAGGAGGAGCCTGTGGGTGTAATGAAAGAGTTCAACAAAAAGTCTATGCTCACTTATTTGGGATAGATTAGGAAGGATCTAGATTGCAGCAGCATTAAAATTATGTGATTTTCATCAAAATCTAAAAAGCCCAAGAACCAAGCAAACAGAATGTTTGCAATGTAGCAATTCCTTGGAGCCATTCTCACCTGTTCTCTGGGGATGACGGCAAGGGTGGCCATGTCTTTCTCCCTCTGATTCTCGGTGGCTATCACTGTAAAAAGTATACATGGTTTTAAATGATTTTTAGATTCTACATTTTTAAGGATTGCCATGAATATAGATATTCTGAGGAAATCAAACACTGGATTGTACCTGCTTTTATCAAATAGAATATCTTACAGAATTTATTATATTTTTACATGAAAAATCTCAATATGTTCAAGTTTTATACAATATCTTACAGTATTCTGAAATTATGAAACACCAAGAAAAATATGTAAAGCTAATTCAACCTGTGCAGAGAGAGAGAGAGAGAGAGAGAGAGAGAGAGAGAGAGAGAGAGAGAGAGAGAGAGAGAGAGAGAGAGAGAGAGAGAGAGAGAGAGAGAGAGAGAGAGAGAGAGAGAGAGAGAGAGAGAGAGAGAGAGAGAGAGAGAGAGAGAGAGAGAGAGAGAGAGAGAGAGAGAGAGAGAGAGAGAGAGAGAGGATGGGGGGGAAGCAAAAAACCTTGTCTGTCTGCTTCTTCCCCAGTGCCCTCAATAGTATCTGTAGGGAAGGTGACACAGCCATCCACCCAAGCCACCTCCATCTCTCGGCCAGCTGGCTGCAGGGCCAGTGAGGATACGAGACTCTCAGAAAGCTTGATCTGAAACACACCAAAAATTTCAATAACACTGTAGATTATTCTAGTAACTTTACACATGATCAAATATCTTTATAGTGAAGAATTCAAGACAAGGGATTACTTAATTGAACCATAAATAAAAACATGATGTCAACTATGTTACACTATGAAGTGTAAGCATGAAGCACCTGGTAGATGTGAGACTCCATGGAAGCATTCACCACCTGGCCCAGGCTTGGAGTGAACACCTTGGCTTTCGTCATGCTACGGATGTTTTCTGCAAAGGCCTGGAGATCTGTGTGTGACCCTCTGACCAAGATGACCCGCAACGGGTGCATTGCCTGTGAATAACATTGTAATGCTAATAGTCTGTCCATTCTAATTTCTACCTACACCTGCTTTCATATAAATATGATGTATTTTGCCCAAACTAACCAAAATTTTACTCTAATTCATAATCATAAATATTGTTTTCAATTTATACTTTTATTATTATTAAGTTGCTAATTTCAAGTTCTGACAAAAAATGGACCAATATATTTCTAATATGATGTAGATCAACATGACTGAAATAACACACAGCCAAATGGATCACCTCAACAATCTTGCGTATGCTCTCCCCATCACTACGACCCTCAAAGTCAATGAACAGGACCTGGGCAGCCACTCTCACTGTTACTGTCTGAGACACGCACTTAGTTGGTGCCTCCTCCATCTCTGAAACATTAAAACCATAAAGCAACAGTTCTCATCACTGAATTACCCTGCCCTGGATGTAGCAGACCAATTCAGTGTATTTTGTTTCACCCTTAAGAGGGGTTTAAAATTGCACCAGTGCATGATGCTGCCTACACAGAGTGATGTAGTGATAAAAGATTCAGAGCCTGCCAAGCAAAGCTCATTCAGCTATTTAGCTGTTGTCTTGACAATGTTTAGCAACCAACTTAGATGTAGGGGAGGGTCAAGAAGGTTGCTGCTGGGACAATGGTACACATTTCTGCCTCTATTGTCTCTGATACTAAATGTGGATTCATCATTCCACAGTACCTCTGGCATTCCACACACTATATATATATATATATATATATATATATATATATATATATATATATATATATATATATATATATATATATATATATATATATATATATTTTTTTTTTTTTTCTTTTTTTTTTTTTTTGCAAAAGCAACTGTATTCATCTCCTACATTTGACTCCTAAGAGTCAAAAGGGGCTTCTTTATGGGGCTGAAAGACCCCAGCCTATTAACAGTTCTCCCAGAACACTCAACAAATATTTATGGGGTTGCTTTCTTTTATTTTCCTTGCTGTCACCAGGATTGGAGTAATTGTAATTTAACTGATATGTAATTAATTACAGAAAATTTTCTGATTTTAATTGTAATTATAATTCAATTCAGAAATTCAGGAATTGTAATTGTAATTAATTATAAAATAATTGCAATTTAATTGTATCTGGGTGTACTGCTACATCAGCTCCATCTGAGTGAGTTTTTAGCAATGCAGGAAACTATTTTACCACAGATCAAGCTCAACTTGGGGTTACTTCTTTCCAGTCAATGATAATGATTAAGTGTAAGTGAACTGTATGAAAAACAACCTGCCATTTAAATATACATAAGCCTACTATCTACAGTTTCTTTGAAAATTAAAGGTTAAATTTATTTTCTTTACAAATTGGTTACTTAAGTTTGTGCCATTTTTGTTGATAACAAAACTACAAAAATGAAATCTTGATTTTTTTTTTCTAATTTATATTATTTACATTATAAAGGGGTGAAATAATTTACATTATTTCACCCCTTTGTTTTAAATAAAGAGCAAAACTTCTAATTATAATGAATTCATAAATGTTTAATTTCATTAAATAATTTGCAAGTTAAAAAAATGACAACCACATAATATGTTTTTCTTTTTAAACAAAAGCTTTTTTTTTTTTGTCTTAAGTTGGGAATTTGTAACTGTAATTGTGATTAAAGTTTCTTTTCTTTTCCAGTAATTGTAACTATAATAGAACTTCACAGGAGTAATTATAAATGTAATTTTAAATTTTTGTAATTGTAACTAATTGAGAATTTGAATTGTAATTACTCCAACCCTAGCTGTCACATGTGGGTTTGATTCTAATTCACACTTTACAATTGTCTGGAAGTGAATATCTGTCTTCTTGGCCTTGCTAAACCTGTTCTTGTAAGTAGGGATTGTGTGGTCCCATTCCCAGTGAAACTTGGCAACCCAGAACTGGACACTCCTTGGACACAAAATGATCAGTTCAGAGACTACCTTTGTTTGTAGATCAGATTCCTTTAGGGGAGTGATCTGGGCAGTGGTCTGTACACTTAGATCCTTTATCTTGCCCATATCAACAACACAGAGGGGTCAAAGGGGTTGGCAGTGTGAACCAAGAGGGGACACAAGTGTGACAGCACACTGAACAAAACACCATGATGACAGCTGATTGGGTTTTGCTTGGTGGGTTTAGAAGCTCCAACCACTACACCACTCTGTGTAGGTGGTATAATGTACTAGCGTGATTTTATGTCCCTCTTAAAGCCGAAGCAAAATTTTATACTGAATTAGTCAGTCAGACCCAGGGCAGACTAATTCAATGTCAAGCACTGTATACTTATATTATAGTAACAAAAGTTTTCTATCACATCAGTCATCCAATAACATTTCTAGACACATCCATGTAACCCATGATCACTCAATCAACAATCCTTACATCCCTTATCGTATCACTGTACACTCAAAAACAACTTTCTTAAACACATTTCCACCTCACCATCTCTCACTCAACATGTACCAGCAACAATGTTTTCACTTCTTCCATGCATAATAATAACATTGCATAGAAAAACATCACTATATATATATATATATATATATATATATATATATATATATATATATATATATATATATATATATATATATATATATATATATATATATATATATATATATATATATATATAATTATCATAAAGCAGCATAAAATCATTCACCAACAATACTAGACAATATAATGCACATTTTGCTACATTAAGTTATTTCAGTGACAAGTAAGATATAAATAACTAATGAGTGAAAGTTTATATGATGCAAAAAAAGAATACCAAATAGCTGATAGAATGAAAAGTAGATAAATATGTAAGTGAACAAATCATTTAATATTTTGTGAAAACGCATTTTTATTGGATACGCTGAAGGAAATCCACTGCATCAATAAGGCCTCACCCATCATGTCATCATCATCATAAGGAATCTGTAGGTCAATATTCTCCTTGTTTTCCTCCTTCAGGCCACTGATCTCAAAGTCCTCCAGGTTAATGAATTCCCCATAGTCATCTCCTCTCACCTGTCAGAGAGTTGTGTTATTCCTCGAGCAGCATTGGTTTTGTAGGACCCACTTTGGCACTACAACTTTTGATCAAATAAATTCAACAAGCATGAAACTCAAAATACTACTTCATTAACCTTCACATATTCCAAATACATTTACAGTCACACATCTCTCACCTTGTCTTCATGGTAAGGAAACATTGGGTGGTGCTTGCGGCTCCGGAACATGCTCTGGTTGCCTGCTTTCTCATGCAGCACAATGATGTCGTGTTTCCCTGCTTCCAGACCCTCCTCATCCTCACTGTCACTTGAGCTCTCCACCCTGAAAACAATTTAGCTGCATCAGTATATTTCATTATTTTTCATAAAACATGCCTTTCCAAAAACTCAAAGCAGCTTCTAAGAAAAATAATTTCTTTGCTTTTAAAAAGAGTAAAAACTTCAAAATTTGGCAAGTGCACGATTCTCTTCCTTCATCTTTTCACTTGCCTTTTACAACAAATGTGGATTATCAAGGCTTAAAGCACTATAAAATCCCATGTTTCATGGGTAAGGAACCTACTTGTTATTGACTATGTGACAAGGAACTTTCAGCACTGAAAGAAATATTGGCAGAGCTGACTGACTCACTCTTCTTTGATCCTCTGCTGTTGCTGTTGCTGTTCCCTTTTTTGCCTGTAGTGCTCATCCAGCTCTGGTCCCTCTAACCTTACCCGACGCTTCTCTAGCAGCTTGAAGGTTCTGATTTGAGGATTATCAATGAGGCGTCTGGCAAGGCTGTCTGGTCCTGTCCTGTGTGCATGAAGTAGAATATATAGAAACAATTAGCCACAAAAAAGAAACTTAATACAGTATTCCAAAATACTGTCGGATAGTATACATTTTACAAAAAATAAATAAAAAAAAAAGTCCAAAAGGATGAGATATATGTTAATCTGGAAGGAGTTCATAAAGATTTATCAGTAAATATGTACATACCACATGGATTCAGTATGCTACTGAATTTAGTGATGACATATGCCCACCTTGATGTAAGAATTATGGTGTTCTTGGGGTTGGTGGCCCACTGGACAAACAACTCTCGAGAATATCCACTTTCAAGATCTGGGAAACTCGCTAATACAACCTGACAAAAGAACGGACAGCATTAACTATAAATGAAGAAGAAATAAGAGTAATATGCTAATTTTTTTCACTTCTGCAAGCTGGATCATGGCAGCATTCTGAAAGACAGTATACAGTGTATATACATGATGATATGTACCTTTGGTGATGGGAGACGACTGAGGTCAGTGAGATTGTGACAAAATTTGAGGTGCTTGAAGCTAAATGGATTGGTTCTCAGAGTGTCAAAAGCTTTGGTCAACTTTTCACTCATCCACTCAATCTGAAAGATGTCAATCTCAGGTTAGCAACATCATTATATTGCAAAAATATAATATACTAAAAGTTATTACAAATATATTGAAGTAGACTCTAAAGCAAGATTTTATAAAACTGTAAAGCCAACTAATCAGTTACTCTATAGTGAGAGAACATAACAGTATGGTATTTGCTTGAAGTCACCCACCATCTGTTTAGCAAAGTGAATAACATGGTAACCAGTGTTGGAGAGGATAGCCAATGAGTAAGCTGATAGCCCACTCTCCTTGGTGTTCCACATCTGCTCCAGCATGTGTGTCATCTCCAGCACTCGACCACCAGTGTCTGTGGCCACTAGGACATTGCCTCCATTACGGCAAGTCTCCTGGAGCTGGGCTTGAGGTAAGGAGACAAATGCATTCATGGTAATAAATTAGAATGAATGCTTGACATAAAAGGCAAGTATGGTATTTTTACATGTATTCTATAATATAAATAAATCACTCTTCAGAACAAGAAACAGGAATAATGGAAAACATTAACTAAAGATTTCTGTTACTCTATCTTGTTTCATGTAATTAAGTCATATATGATACTTAAATTTAAGTAAATATTTTACATTGGGAAACTTAACTACAAGTCAAAGAAGGAAATCACTCACCCACAAGTTTCTCGTCTCTGTGTCTGCGCCGTTCCTGCCGGTAGGATGAGTTGAAGGCATCTGTGATCAGCAATGAGGGGCGGCTGATTTTGTCCAGCTCGCAACCTCCAAGGTGACGTTCTTTCTTGTGGTTGAAGTCCACTGCATACACAATGTCGCCTTCCCCATCCTTAATGATTCTCCAAATTGCACCACCAATCATGTGACCTGCAGGCTGGGCAGAGATGCTGAGGCCAATACCCTTCCCTGAAGAAGATAAGAACATACCATGAGTCACAGGAATAGTAAATATATCAACTGCTCAGCCTATATATTCCACTCATACAAGTTGTAAGAAGTGTTCATAAAATACAGGTGTGTGTGTGTGTGTGTGTGTGTGTGTGTGTGTGTGTGTGTGTGTGTGTGTGTGTGTGTGTGTGTGTGTGTGTGTGTGTGTGTGTGTGTGTGTGTGTGTGTGTTCCTTACCTCTCATGGGTATACTCTGGTTGTACTTGACTTGAGTGATGAGGTCAAATGCAGCATCCACATCATCAAGACAAAAATGCTCAACCAGATCATAATTATGGTGACTCTGCAGCAAATAAAATACATTATAAGCACTTTCTATATATACATACACATCATTTAATGAACGAGATGACAATAAGGAGAGGCAATATTATCTAGTATTAGTATGGAAGCAGAGTGGTTATGTAAAGAAATTGGTAGGAAGGTGAAAAAAAAAAAAAAAACTGAAAGCTAGACTAAAGGGTGGCAAAGGTGCAGCTACAGAAATGTTCAAGGAGATGAAGTGGTACCAGATTGGATGCTTCTAATATGTGACCTCATGTAACTGAGGAGAAATACCGGATGAGTAAAGGAAGGCGGTTATTGTACTCTATATATCAAGGCAAAGGTTGTAGCAAATAATGTAATACTTATAGGGGGATAAATTTACTCAGTGTGCCTGGAAAAGTCCATTGGTGAGACCTGACTGAGAGATTAATAGAAGTTACTCAGTTGAGGGTCGGTGAGGAACAGGGAGGATTCATGAAGGAAAATGCTTGTGTGGATCAGGATTTTGCAATTAAAATGTTAATGTGGAAGTATTTAGGATGGAATGAAAAGTTCCATGCAGCTTTCATGGAACTAGGAAAACCATCAGATGGCGTGAATAAAGAAGCCCTCTGTAATGTTCTTGAGGTTTATGGAGTAGAAAGGCAGTTGCTAGAAGGAATCAAGGCTTTTTATAGGGATAAAAGTGCAAGTTTGCAGGTAGCAGGAGAGCTAAGAGACAGTTTTACTATGGGAGCAGGAGTAAGACAGAGATGTGAGACATTTTCTGTTTAATATTCTTATTGATCGAAATGAAATTCAAAGAAGTGTTAGTACAAAGTTGAAACAGAATGGATTAGGATGGACTGTAGTAGCATGTCTATTTATAGATGAAACTGTTACTAGCAGAGTCAAAGCGAACTTCAGTAAATAGAGAATTAATCCATGAGATGTGTGTGAGACAGAAAGTGAAGATGAATGTTGGGGAAAGTAACGGGATGGTATTTGAAAGAAGATAAGTGGTGGTGTGTGACTTTGGGATACTTTATAGAGTGAGTGTGCCAGCTGTGGGAAGATGTGAGGTGGTTATGGGATGGTAGAGAATGGATAAGGTGAGTGAGTTTAAGTATCTGGGAACAGTGCTAAGTACGAGTAAACATAGGAAGAAATGGAGTATGGAGAAATGAGACAGAGTACTGTGGAAGGTAGGCATGTTATAAGATCACTTGCAAGAGCCATGAAGGATGCCTATGGATATAAAGAAATGTTTAAGGAATATTATTCTCCAGCAAACACTGACATTTAGATCAGAGATCTAGACATGGAATAAGCACAATAATCAAGATGATGTGCTGTAGAAATTAGTTACCTATCTAAGAGGGGAATGTGAAGTGAGAATATGGTAGATGAGATTAATGAAAGTGTGTATGAGAGATAAGTTGTGAGTGCTTGTGCAAATAAGGTAAACTGTGGAGTGGTGGAATATGTGAAAAGGAATATAATGAGATGGTATGATCAAATTGAGAGGATAAAGACACAAGAGTTTTAAAGAAAAAAGTTTGTACCAGTATGTATCAAGTCACACAATTTAAAGACATGAAATAAAAATTGGCTTTTGATATCCATTTTTCTTCTTTTTTTACTAATTTACTTCTTTATTTATCTATATATATTTTTTTCTTTCAGTTCCATTTATATTGTTATGTCCAAATCTAGAGCTATTCAAGATTCACCCACGCATTGCAATACAGCATACTGTAATGCAATTGAGACTTATGAACAAATTAACTTACGAAGAACCTCTCAGTAAGGAACCTGTTTGTAAGGCAGCGACTATCTGTATCGCCTCAGGTAATGTCACCAGCATGGGCAATTCCTTACCTGATACCAATCATACAAGAACATCTGGCCCATCTTGAACACTGGGACAGTGGCATACACAGGACAAGTGAGCTGGCACTTCCCTACCATGTATGGCAGAGCCCCCATGTGCAGCGGGTCAGGATAGGAGATGAGGACACAGTCAACACGTGGCAGGACTCTGTTACAAAGCAAGTTTGTGTGAGATAAGCATTTTCTATACCTTCTGTTCTAAGCCACATAACATTCATGAAAATAAATAAATACACAATACTACTATCCTTATGTTCACAATACCTGATCAACCTGCCATTTCCTACCTACAGTTCTCTTATCTTTCATTTCCAAGATAATCCTCACATACCGTACATACCATGATTTGTACAATATACATACATGTAACATTCATAAACATAACATGCAACAAGATATTTCTTCCATTACATTTCAAAGCCATCAACTGGTTTCTGTTCTTTCCTCTCCATGTACATTCCTGTGCAATTCTAAATAGACACTCAAGTAATAATGTCCTCTGATGAAAACTTATTTTCTTTTGTCTTCAACTCTTAAAAAACAAAGATGAATTATTCTAGAACATTAATGTTTTGCAAGACCAACTTAACATGAATATTTATAACTGAACCACAAAGCAAGCAAACATCAACCCTTTACTCAGCTCACTTTGTCAGACGATCCAAGTAGTCCTTGTCAAATTTTTCATCCCACCCACAGTCAAGGAGGAAGGTGAAGTCATCCACTGTGAGGAGGTAGCAGTGTGGGGTCTCATCCCCAACACCCCAAATACCCTCAAAGTTTACTATGGATGTCATCTCAAATTCACACTGAAATAAAAGCAAGTGTTATCAAAATTATATATATATATATATATATATATATATATATATATATATATATATATATATATATATATATATATATATATATATATATATATATATATATATATAATTTTTTTTTATTTATTTATTTTATTTTATTTATTTATTTTTATTTATTTATTTTTTTTTTTTTTTTTTTTTTTTTTTTTTTTTTGAGGATATGTTAAACTTTGGATCAACTCCAAGTTTTTTCTTCATAATCCCAACCTCTTTCCTCCTATATCTTGCTTTCAGCTATGGGAATATAAATAGAAAATTTTTAAAATCTATGCACATTTCCCTACTTACATTTTAGTAGATACAATACAAAACTAGATATGATTTTGTTCCAATTCTGTAACTCTTCTGTGACTTACTCACGCGGGGAGTAAGCTTGGTACTCTGTTATCACTCATTATTCTTGTTTTCTTGCTTCATTTCTCTCCTACCACGGACAATATCAATACGGGAATATCAATTTGCTAATATAATTATACAGATGGTGATTCCCGTAGAAACTATTCCGGGGAGCAATTTTGACGGGAGCGATTTGACACGATACCGGGTGGCCACTCACTAAGTACCCCCACCCAAAAAAAAAAAAAAAAAAAAAAAAACATACGATCACACTACAATTCAATCTTAAATACTAGTATGATATTATGGTTCATGTACATAAATCCGGGGCTTAGTCAGAATCACAGTGTTGTCCCGGTCCTTCAGTGTACTACAATTGTCCCACCCGGCGGATTCCCTCGTATCATGCACACACACCTGCTTAAACCTCACCTGGCGACCAAGGAATGATCCGGTGGCTGAGGACGCCCCGGTGTATCTTCCTATGCCTTCCCTGAGCTTGGACGACCCGGCTGCCGTGCCAGATTGGATATTCAGCTGTCCTTACGTGCAGGCTGCAGCACATAGCACGGCGCGCGTCTACTTAGTATTTACCTCCGCTGTGCTCCAGATCACAGAGTTCGGACACTAGAGTTGGGACAGTAAAGAGAACGTGCTTTTGCAGGGGGTCTTTTCTGTTTTTTATGTTTTATTTACCGCAATATCACTACTATTACTACTACTACTACTATTACTACTACTGCTGCTAATAATAATAATAATAATAATAATAACTTTATTTGCTCACAATACAGAAAAGAGCTGCCTTATGTACATCAAATTTTACTTTTGTAGTGTCCTTTCTTATGTTTAAGCCTTGCTTTTGGAATAGGTTGGGCTCTTCATCTGCCACTTGCTTTAATCGTGAACTAACTTGCAATTATTTCTTTTCACCTCTATGCCTTGGTTTAGTCCGTCACCTTTTGCTAAAGTACATTAATCTGTTCATGTACCAAATTGTTCTAACCATTCTTTGTTGCTTTATTTTTGTAGTGTATTTAATTCCGGTTCAGTGGCTTATTCTTACTACTTTCTTTTAACTTCTTACCACTACTCCCAACATGTTATTTCCATTGACCTCGTGAACCTCTCAGTTTCCGTACTTACTTTCTACACCAGTTTGAAATAATAGCAATATTTTAAAATATTCAAAACAACTACCAAAGTTTGCTCTTCCTGGATACACATCACTCTTTCTGCGTGTTACTTGTGTGTGTGTGTGTGTGTGTGTGTGTGTGTGTGTTTCCCTCTTCAATGTGAGTTAGAATGCTCCGGACCTAAGTATTGGTGAGGAGATAGGGACGTGTGATAATGAATGGCATGTGTGTGCGTGTTCCTCTCTTCAATTAATGCGAGTTTGGATGCTCTGTATTAGTGTTGGTGAGGAGGCAGAGATGTGTGGTACTGAATGGTGTGTGTGTGTGTGTGTGTGTGTGTGTGCTTTACTTAATACTTTCAGGACTACTGTGTTATGTATAGTTCATATGTATAATATAATCTCATACCATGTCATCAAGAAGTTCAGTAGAATATTGTACTTGCAACTTACCTAAGAACAAAATAAGAGTTCAAATTGACACACTGATATTTCATCGCATTCCCTTGTGGATGACTAATTTAAGTCGTCTAAGCATAGAAACCGATTTTTTTTTTTTAGAAGACTTATAGTTATTCAATACTATGCACGTAAGTAATTGATCTTCTGTACCAGGTAAGTGAATTCGCGTATGTCTATGACAACGTTGTAGATAATATAGAAACTTTAGCCCTTAAGAGAATAATAGAGAAGAGGAAGATAAAGGCCACAAGAAAATATATAGACGATTTATTGAAGTTGAAGAATGGAAGGAAGACAGCAGCAAGGCCGTTTAATTGATTTCTTTGAAATGAATGCCAGTTATGGTCTCTCTCTCTCTCTCTCTCTCTCTCTCTCTCTCTCTCTCTCTCTCTCTCTCTCTCTCTCTCTCTCTCTCTCTCTCTCTCTCTCTCTCTCTCTCTCTCTCTCAACTCCAATTACAGAACCCTAGAATATGATGCTGTATTAAGAAATATTTTCGGTATATCATACTGCGTACATGAATTAGATATAGTTTAATGCTTTGTATTATTATTATTATTATTATTATTATTATTATTATTATTATTATTATTATTATTATTTACTACTACTACTACTACTACTACTACTACTACTACTACTGCTACTACATTCTCAAGCTATTACAGTTATCTATTTAATGTACGTAGAGAAAAAAAAAGTAAGTTAAGAGAGAGAGAGAGAGAGAGAGAGAGAGAGAGAGAGAGAGAGAGAGAGAGAGAGAGAGAGAGAGAGAGAGAGATCGCAGTTTTTAGTATATGCCTCCTCCTCTTTTTGCCCTCCTCAGGCTCTTTGCTGGGGAGCAGAGATGGATAAGTCTTGCTCTTCTATTGCTAACCCACACGTAGCTAACAAATAACAACACATCAGCGGGTACCCTCGTTATGGATCAACAACTCTCCTGGTATTTGTTCTTCGTATGTATTCCTTCTCCTCGTTGTTGTTATTGTTGTTGTTGTTGTTGTTGTTCTACAGCGCCCCACCACCGACACCTACATATACACATGAGGAGGCGATGCGGTGATGCTCAGGGAATCACCCCAGCCTCCATCAACTCGTCGAACATAGCCAGAAACCTTGGACGCAGCAAAGAATTACTTTCCCACTGATTCTTCGACTTCTGTTTCATCTCATCTATCATATTATCGAGGTCTTCGTCAGTGCCGTTTTCTAAGTCCATCACATCGTCAGGTTCCATAATAACAAAAGGCAGAAGGACCATGGCGAATATAGCACCATGGACGTTTCTCGTCTTAAAATCTTGTTGCAGCTCGGCTCGCGTGAAGGGAACCTCATGGTTGCCCGCTTCCAGCACGCTGCAAAAGCTGTCGTAATACCTAGAGAGAAAGCCATCAAGGTCTGGCCTCCTGACTTCCCCTGTCATGCTCGTGTACATGAGGTAGTTAAGGTCTGTGCATGGGGAAGAGTAGCCAGAGAGTTGGAGGTCGAGTAACATGGTGTCCACTGGGTGACCATCCTCGCTATATCTACAGAAAAGACAAAGATATATACATACATACATATATATATATATATATATATATATATATATATATATATATATATATATATATATATATATATATATATATATATATATATATATATATATATATATATATATATATATATATATATATAAGAGGTACCGAGCAAGGGGAACAAAAATAAAAATAAGTCCCACAGAGGTGCCAATCCCCAAACAGAATCAGAAACTATTGTCAAAATTTGGAGGAAAAGTGTCTTGAGACTTCCCTCTTGAAAGTGTTTGTCATAGGAAGGAGAAAATATAAAAGAAAGCAGGGAGTTCCAGAGTTTACCAGAAACGACTGAGAATACTAGTTTACTCTTGCATTAGAAAGATGGACAGAATAGGGGTGAGAGAAAAAAAGTCTTGTGCAGCGCGGCCGCGGGAGGAGGGGAGGCACGCCGTTAGCAAGACAGAACAGTTAGCGTGAAAATAGCAGTAGAACATAGCAAGAGATGCAACATTGCGGCAATGAGAGAGAGGCTGAAGACAGTTAGAAGAGAGGAGTTGATAAGACGAAATGCTTTTGATTCCAGCCTGCGTAAAAGAACGGTATGACTGGAAGCTCCCCCCCTCCCACATACATGTGAAGCGTACTCCATACATGGACGGATGAGGCCCCTGTACGGATTAGCAGCTGGAGGAGAGGGATTGAGAAAAACCGGTGGGGATGATTCTGAATGTCTAACTTCATAGAAGCTGTTTTAGCCAGACATGAGATGTGAAGCTTCCAATCTAAAGAAAAGACCGAGGATGTTCGGTGTAGAAGAGGGGTACATTTGAGTGTCACTGAAGAAAAGGGGATAGTTATCTGGAAGGTTGTGTCGAGTTGATAGATGGAGGAATTGAGTTTTTGAGACACTGAACAATACTAAGTTTGCTCTGCCTCAATCAGAAATTTTAAAGGGATCAGAAGCCAGGTGTTCTGTGGCTTTCCTGCGTGAGCCGTTTTATTCTTGAAATGTTGGACGAAAAGACGTGGAAAAGTGCAGGGTGGTATCATCAGCGTAGGAGTGGATTGAACAAGAAGTTTGGTTTAGAAGATCATTCATGAATAATAGAAGAGTGGGTGACAGAACAGAACCCTGAGGAACACCACTATTAATAGACTTAGAAAAAGAACAGGCAGATAAGCAGATATGTCCGTAAATGTGTGTGTGTGTGTGTGTGTGTGTGTGTGTGTGTGTGTGTGTGTGTGTGTGTGTACATTACCAATTGTCCATACACACATACACACACACACACGAAACTTCACATCTCATCTCTAGCTAAAACAGCTTCTATGAAGTTAGGTGTTCTGAGACGTCTCCGCCAGTTTTTCTCACCCCCCCAGCTGCTAACTCTGTACAAGGGCCTTATCCGTCCATGTATGGAGTATGCTTCACATGTCTGGGGGGGTTCCACTCATACTGCTCTTCTAGACAGGGTGGAATCAAAAGCTTTTCGTCTCATCAACTCCTCTCCTCTAACTGACTGTCTTCAGCCCCTCTCTCACCGCCGCAATGTTGCATATCTAGCTGTCTTCTACCGCTATTTTCATGCCAACTGCTCTTCTGATCTTGCTAACTGCATGCCTCCCCTCCTCCCGCGGCCTCGCTGCACAAGACTTTCTTCTTTCTCTCACTCCTATTCTGTCCACCTCTCTAACGCAAGAGTTAACCAGTATTCTCAATCATTCATCCCTTTCTCTGGTAAACTCTGGAACTCCTTGCCTGCTTCTGTATTTCCACCTTCCTATGACTTGAATTCCTTCAAGAGGGAGGTTTCAAGACACTTATCCACCAATTTTTGACCACTGCTTTGATCCTTTTAAGGGACTGGCATTTCAGTGGGCATTTTTTTTTTATTAGATTTTTGTTGCCCTTGGCCAGTATCCTTCCTACATAAAAACACACACACACACACACACACACACACACACACACACACACACACACACACACACACACACACACACACACACACACACACACACACATTTTAAGCTTAACGCTGCAATATCTTAATAAATCAGCTATTATTGCACCCTCACCTAACAGGTGTTGTGAGACAATACAAAAATAAGCAATAAGTTTTTCTCACCTGAAAAGCAAGTTATTGTTCCAGGAGTCCCCATGGCACACCACCTTGAACTTGCTATCCTTCGCCTGCTCCTGTAAGATATCGACAAAGTTAGGAAGAAGGCTATCAATCCAAGCTGTGGCTCTCTCGTAACCCCCGAGTTGGAGGAGTAATTCCTTACTGTTCTTCATGCCGCTCTCGAAAATAAGCTTAAAGCTTGATTCCTTTTTCAAAAAATCGATCCATCCTTTCTCTAAAGACGGGTATCTAACACAGATGTCTTCATCAGGAGCCTTGGCCTGCAGCAGGACGGAGGCAGCGTGGAGCCTCGCCAGCTCCTTCAACACGAGGTTGACATGAGCTTTGTCCATGCCTTGTCTTCTGTCAGTCATCTTGTATCCCAGTGGCCGTAAATCTTCCAAAAATATTATTTCTTTCTTGTCCTCTAAACTGGCGTAAAAACATCTTGGAAACTTGAGTGTTTTTTCGCCAATTTCTCTGAGGATGGAATTCATATCCGGCACCAAGTTCAAGTAGAACTTAGCTTCTTTTTCAAACAATTTAGAAATGAATTCTTTCATGGACTCAAAGTTCCTACAGGGGTTGAGCTTCACCACGTAGACCACCTCGCAGCTCTGGTCGTCCAGCTCGTACTTAACCTCGACGCTGCTCACCACACACGCGTAGTTGTCGCCTTTCTTGGTGAAATCCACAACCCTGTAGGAGATGAGGCGCGCTGCGGCGCCCTTGTCCGCAACAAGCGCCGCTTGCACGTGATCTTCAGTCACCAGGCTGTGTGGCGTCACTGTGTTATCGGGTGTGTCGACGTCCTTCCCGTTCTGTTCTGTCACCGCTGAGGAGACCAAAAAAGATTAATCATTTGCTCTGCATCTGTCTGGAGTTTTCGATCTACTGTCTACGATGGTGTGACCTGGGCCCGTATTAATAAAGACTTTAAGAGCTAAAAGTTACTTTCAAACTAAAACTTATTTTCAAGATAAAAGTTACTTTCAAAGTTGCTCCTAACTCATAAAGAACTTTCAAGGTTGTGACTGCTCCAAGAAGCGCTTTCATAGTGGATGAAAAGTAAAAAGCACCTCAGAGGGACTTATACACGAGTTGTGAGTGAAGTTTATTTTTTCAACAAAGGCGAAATATACGTACATACACATCTGTACACACACACACACACACACACACACACACACACACACACACACACACACACACACACGCACGCACGCACGCGCGCGCGCGCGCTATCTATCTATCTATCTATCTATCTATCTATCTATCTATCTATCTATCTATCTATCTATATATATATATATATATATATATATATATATATATATATATATATATATATATATATATATATATATATATATATATATATATATATATATATATATATATATATATATATATATTGCACACACACACACACACACACACACACACACACACACACACACAGAGAGAGAGAGAGAGAGAGAGAGAGAGAGAGAGAGAGAGAGAGAGAGAGAGAAAGGGAGAAGGAGGAGAAGGAGGTTGAAACAAGGTCAGGAATAACAAGCATGAAATGAACAAAAAAGTGAGAGCAAGGCCACTTGCGTTACGCCGCGGTTTGTTTCAAGTAAGATGATTAAGGCCAGGAGTAAATAGACACCTGCCCGGCGCTACTGATGTTTTAGAGATGCCTTCGCTTAATTTCTTTCTTGTTATGTATCTAGGAAGCAGAGGTAAAGTTGTTCAAGTGTCAAAAGTGTCAAATCACATGTTGCTATACCAAACAATAAAAGATTTACAAAGTATTACTACGAATATAGTACAGAGGAAACCCATTACTTCTATAATGTATCAAGATTACCTCAGACTTTGTTAATGTTGTGAGAGGAATGCAGCGGAAGCTAGAACCAATTTGTTATGAAGCTTTGAAACTTATCAATTGATACATATCACGCTATAGTATATCATTTAAATAAACATGAGTACGGTATGAAAGTAAAATTGTCCAAAGTCTCAAGTGATGATGTAAAGTTTTAGGAGAATGTGAATGAAAAGACGCCTTGACACTGACATTCCAAATGATTAACAATGATGAAAACCAAGAATAAAAAATTAATGATGGATTATGAAACTCTCTCTCTCTCTCTCTCTCTCTCTCTCTCTCTCTCTCTCTCTCTCTCTCTCTCTCTCTCTCTCTCTCTCTCTCTCTCTCGGGAAGTTGCCCAGATCACTGGACAACCGTCCCATTCAGGGAATTAAAAAAAAAAAAAAAAAAAACACACTACAATGGTACATCCTGTGGTGTTGGAAAGCGGTGGAAAAAATCGTGCTCCAACATTCAAGATTATCCGTATGTTACTTCTTTTGCCAAAGTGACGAACCGAGAGAGAGAGAGAGAGAGAGAGAGAGAGAGAGAGAGAGAGAGAGAGTACATTTGAATAGACTAGACTAGTCACTAAACTGGCTGAGAAATGTAGACATGCTGATAGGTGTACAAACAGAAACAGAAACTGTAATAAACATATTGGACAGACATGAATAAACAAACAGGCAGACAGAAATAAACACCGGCGTACCGTTTTCGGCCATAGTGACGACGAACTGGAGTGAGGGTGACGAGGAGGGCGTTGAGTGTTCCCTGCAGAAGTGCTGGCGGGAGACTGACGGCCAGAGAAGGAAGCTTCCTATGATGCCTTGTCTCCCCTTGCAGCACGCCCCGTCGGCCTTCATTCTGTAACTCATCGTGACGAGAGTTGCCGTTGTTAAACCAGACGCAGTTCATTGTTTTTTCACCCACAACCTTGTCTCGGTACTGAAACTGAATACATAAAATTAGACATCATAACACACACACACACACACACACACACACACACACACACACACACACACACACACACACACACAAACATAAACAAACAGGCAGACAGAAATAAACACACACACACAAACATAAACAAACAGGCAGACAGAAATAAACACACACACATACACACACACACACACACACACACACACACACACACACACACACACACACACACACACACACACACACACACACACACACACAATTCTTTAACAGATAGGCCTTTTTTTATGAAAATATTTTGAAATGGCTTACTGGTTGAAAAAAAAAAAAATGGTAAAATAGATACATGGGCGCACATACCAAAAACCATTGATCTTTTCCAGCTACAGTAGTGGAGAGCAACGTCTATAGGTGTTGGTGAAGCGCAGATCCGTACTCAAATATAACAATAGATTACAATGATTTATGATGCGTCACGTGTGTCGAAGTAGCAGGAGGACGGAGACACACCAGTGACCGCAACTAAGAGAAAGTACTCAGTTCAACACGGTTAAGATGATTTAGATGTTCAATAAGAAGAAAATAGCAAATAAGTGACAAAGTTGACGGATCAAGTGACTCACAGAAAATTATATTTTGAAACTGAAGAGTCATCAGCCGATCTATAAGACTGAACACACATACACACACACACACATACACATATGCACACATGGATGGATGAACGAGAGAAATTCACCCAACATACATTTTTCTGGTGCGAGCTGAAGGAAAGAAAAAAATCTTCCTGCCTCTTTACATGAAGTGTCACGTAGGTTACTTCACCGAAAAAAAAAAAAAATGTACTTAATGTTTGGATAGAAGACATTGTAAAATATCCTGTTTCAGAAAGAAGGAAGGACAAAATTATTTATTTTGATTAGAGAAACGAATAAAAAGTACAGAGGGAAAGTCTTTTAGAGGAAAGCACAAGATAGTAGATTGCGCTTTTGGAAAGAAAAAAAAAAAAAAAAATATATATATATATATATATATATATATATATATATATATATATATATATATATATATATATATATATATATATATATATATATATATATATATATATATATATATATATATATATATATATATATATTAGCTCTTTCTCTTGAGGTGTGATGAACGGGTCCACTGAGCAGCAGCTCTTACAGGACTCATGCAAAATAACGAACTATCAGAAAGAAACCCTAATAGTTACAATATACAAAATATTAAAAATGTATGAAAACTAAAATTTACGTTATAACAAACCCATTACCAAAGTAAATATCCTCATTACAGATTTAACACAACACTCACACTCATACAGACTTCACATAAATATACTTACATATATATAATAGAAATATATGTAAACATGTATTCGGATTCTCACATATATAAAATATAAGTGATTAGCACCTAGGTTTTTCATTATTTCTGCCTTCAAATTAATTTTTATTGGTAGTAGATCTGAACGCATGTGGGAGTTGTTCCATAGATTCAACCCTTTGTGCAGAATACGCTGTTGAGTGAAGCTGGCTAGGAAACAAAGAATGAAGGGTAACTTGTCTAGTGTTTATAGGGTGCGTCCACACTAGCAACAAAATAAATCAGCAACACAAAGTACGACATGGTAGCCAACAAGCTGTCCGATTGTTCATGAAACATTGCTGTTGACATGTTGATAAGAGATTTATTGGTGATATGTTGGCAACCCTGGTGTAGACAAGTCAATGTGGTTAGAGGAGACATTCCAGCAGAAACACAACACCAACAGCAATCGCGTGACTGTGAGTGATCAAGAGAAAAGGCTGTGAAGTTAATGGAGTGCTACAGAGGATACCCATTCCTATGCGATCCTGTCCATGTACCATATAAACACAGATTCGAGAAGACAGACGTGTGAAATGTCTAAAAATTTCGACATGCTCTTCACGTCTCCAGAGGCCAGGTGTGGACAGCTTGACTAAGTCGACTCCTTTTGCCAACATGTTCCCCAGCATTCCGATAAAGATTCATAGTGTTGTTGATAAGTATCCAGATGTTGATTGTTCTATTTCGAACATTGTTGTGAACATGTCGGCAGAATTGAAAGAGATGACTGTATGCACGTAAACAAGTGTGTGAATTTATAATGCCATGAATCTTTTAAAAGATTTTATTAACTAAAAAAGAAAATAAATAAATAAATAGTTTGTCATAGTAACGGCCGAGAAGGAAAGTGGTTCTTAATGGTTGGCAGCTTTTTTTTTTTTTTTCGTGATGAAAAAACTATATTTGTGTCTTGTTTATCTTGCACACTATATAAAAGATGAGAGTAAACAGTTGATAAATATATCTGTTTAATAATGACATCATTTTGTTGTAAATGAATAATGAGACTTTCGAGTTTGAGAGAGAGAGAGAGAGAGAGAGAGAGAGAGAGAGAGAGATGTAAATCACTTACAACAGAATGTACGATATGTATCATCCTTCACGACGAGCGCTTGTCTCGAAATAATATTATGTAATAAAAACACAGCTGTAGGATTATAAATCCCAGTGCACTCAATAGCCTTAGATAATTTTAATCGCAAAAGTTATTGAAGACGCTGGTAATGATGATATGCTGCTAATATTGTAGAGAATGCGTTATTTACAATATTATAGAAAACTTATCAATATGTAACAAGTTCCCGGTGATATTCGTGAACTCCGCTAAGAGTTATTTGTACAGTACATTCGCGTAAGTTCCTGTAAGTGCCAAGGCATAAGTCAGACATAGTGACATTGTCACATCAAACCATAGCGACCTTTGAAATGCTAGAGCCTTGCCCTGCCACTGGTTAATAACAATGTAAGAGCCCTTAATAGCCTATTCGCGATCCTTGAGCTTCGCAGCTCCACTTGGTCGCTCACTCGTCCTTCATGAGTGTGACCTACAAAAGTTATACAAAAGACGTGTGTGTGTGTGTGTGTGTGTGTGTGTGTGTGTGTGTGTTGCCCGGAATTATGTAAATGTACTATTCCGTCAAGCCGCCCTGAGGGAGTGCGTAGTGTCTGCTTGGTTACCTCCCCTACCCACAAACCTCTAAAACAAATATAGGGATAGCTTTCGTACTGCACTAGAATGATGATGATTTCTTTTTTTTCAGATTTCGCTTTCATTTTTTATTTGTTTTCTACTTATCTGTTCACTTCCGTTGTTGGTGTTATTGTTGTTGTTGTTATTGTTGCTGTTGTTGCTGATACCTACTTTTTTTTCATTTTAAGTTTATCTATCATTATATCAATTTATCTATTTTTGTACTGCATTTATTCATCTATTCATTTGATTTATTCCCTTATTTATATATTTATTTATTCTATTTTTATTTATTCACCTTATTTTGCATCATCTTTCCTCTCTGCTTTTCTTGATTACTCTCTCTCTCTCTCTCTCTCTCTCTCTCTCTCTCTCTCTCTCTCTCTCTCTCTCTCTCTCTCTCTCTCTCTCTCTCTCTCTCAATTTTACATATATCTTTCCCTCTATCGTTCTTTGCTTCCCTTGATGAATGTACTTCATCTTGTATCCTGCTCTTGATCTTTCTTTGCTTCCCGTTAGTAGTGGTGTCCTTCATTTATATACTACCCTGATTCTTGCATTGCTTTTCTTGACTTGCATACTCATACTGCCCTATATCTTTCTTTGTTTTCCTCTGAGTGTTGCGCCCCAGTGATAGTGGTGTTGATGGTGAAAGTGCTGACGGATGAGGCTGCTGGAGTAAAGCTGGTGCATAGAAGGTAACGCTCGCGATGAATAGGATGTTGCTTATTAAACTCAAGGTGACATCCTATAGTGCTCTCTCTCTCTCTCTCTCTCTCTCTCTCTCTCTCTCTCTCTCTCTCTCTCTCTCTCTCTCTCTCTCTCTCTCTCTCTTTTCTGCTGCATCATCATGAACACTCGTCTTTCCACACACACATCTCATGAAATTCTAAGCCAGACTGCTCTAAGCTACCGATTCACGTCGGCGTCTTCAGCATGCAATGAGAAGGCCTATCACGCATCCAAAACTGCATATTATAATTTTTAATTCGTGTTCCTTGATCCTCATCGTATTAAGTGGTACACTAACGCCATCTAATGCCAAACACTGACTGTAGCTCGAATTTGCAATGACATTCCAGTTAAATTACGCCGATTCCGCGTAGGCTGTTCCTGTTTCCCACTGGTGAGTCATGCTGAACTCTGAACAAGTAAGCACTGATTTACTATCTACATTTTGGAATGTCCTAGCACTGTCAATATTCCCCACTGAGCCCGAGTACATTGAAAGATAGAAAAGCAGTGCATCTAATAAAATGGTGCGTGGCAGAAACAATAAGGAAGACTCGGATAATGGCCCATCATCACCAATCAGGCAACGGATTAGCCCCCCATGACAACTGCCGCCCCTCACTGTCTGAAAAGGGCGAAGATTCATCTCCCGGAGTTACGTCACAGGGACGTGACGCAACTCTTGATATCTTAAGGATGACTGAATTCTGCTGCTGTTCCACGTATTTATCCGTATAGCACCGAGATCCTATAATGTATGGGATGTGCAAGCCATCGCGGAACTTCTGTAAGTGTGAATCATTGTAATAACAACTAAAGTAAAAGCTGAAAAGCAGTACAAGCTCTAGTGCGAATGGCATTCACTCAGTGGATGCTTTAGTCACAGTATGTCTTGTCGCGCGCATGCTAAAATGCAACTACAAAGGAAATTAATTAATTCTAAAACACAAACAACACTTGTTTCGGCTGTCTGGCTTAATTTGCCATTAATAATTTGACACATCTTAAAAAGCGTACCTCTGAAAGTACCTCTGAAACTTACGGTATGCTGCCACTGTATGTACTATGTAACAGGGCGTCTCCCCACGGATCACGTTACCATTTAACTATGTTTCCTACGCTTAACTGATTAAGTTGCGTAAAATAAACACCACCACTCTGGCTGACTCCGTTCAGTCTCATCGTGTTGACCAAAAAGTCGCCCCCATCATAGTGAGTGTGCAACGTAGAGTAGAAAGGGAAGGCTGAGGAAAGACAGCAGGAAAGGGTGAAGCAATTCTTGATGATAAGATGACTTATGTCACGTAATACAAATTAATAGTTCAGTGGTAAAGTGTCAGAGAAAAAAGGATTCATGAGATTTTTTTTTTCCGCTATTAAAATATGTAAAAAAAAAATGTCATGGTTGATTCGAATACTGAGCAAAATATCATTACTATAAAATGTAGTAGCATATATGCATAGGTATATATTGTACAATATAGCTGATAATTCAATACGGCAGCGGACATGATGTTACTCCTTTCATCCATCCATATATTTTAACACGTTTGGAATGTGCAACTACAGGCTAATTGCCTGTAGTCGCACATTCCAAGCGATATTGGGATATTGTTATCCCTCAAAACTAAACATTTTCTTTGACACCTACAGTAACACATGATCTGAGATGGTACAAGCAGTCGTCACATCAGGTAATAAGAATGAAAAGTAACACTACTAAAACATGCGATATGAAAATATCTTCGTTGAATATATCTTCAGTTATCATGTTTAAACTCCTCCTGTATCTTATTGTTGACAAGAACTTAGTGGTCTTAAAGTTGAGATTGTACTTGATCTTTGTTTTGGTAGCGGCAGGGACTGGTGTGCACAAGACCGGTGTTTGGAGGAATGTAAGGCACAGCTTCTCCCACATAACGCAAGAAGAGTATATGGAAAAATAAGTCTGCAAAATACTTATATGAAGGAAAGACAGAACAGGAAACAAGAACGGACTCCAAGAAGTTATACAAAGGAATAAAAGCGTTGAGGGGTGAAGCAAGGCAATGAGACAAGACATATGAAGTGAAAAGGACAGGATAAAGACAGAAGAGAAGGAAGATGGCTCTGTATCGCTGGCTGGGGAGAAGATGGACCGCGTTAGGGTTGGCTCGCCCTTACTGTCAGTCTGTAAATGCCGGCATCGATGAGACGCCTGAGGAAGAGGATCTCATCGAACAGAAAAGGAATAAATCTAGACTGCGTGCCCACCACTACAATTCCATTCACCATCAGGTACGGCAACTCTGTGATTGGTGTTGCTGCTGGGTGATTGATGGATCTCTGCTTGCTATTAGTGGTATTGATAGATGGCTAATATTTGAATGTTTATTATATTATGACGGTATTTCTTGATAAAAAGTCCGCCCTCCCCCATTTCTCCCTAACCCCCTCAAATAAGCTTGGGGGGCTGTGGGGAATCGGCAGTTTTTTTTGGGGGGGATGAAAAATAAGTGAAATAAGGGCGTTCAAAAATCTAGAGAAATTTACCATAATATTTTGAATTTCCCTAACCTATCCTAGCCCCTAGACCTCTCCCACTTGGACGTTAACCTAACCTAGCCAGTGGGGCTGCACCCCCCTGGATATCCCCTACTAGGACGATAACCTAACCTAGTATAACTTATCCTAATCTAACCTAGCCTAGCATAACCTAATGAGGGACCTCAAAAATTATAACGTTATGCCTTACTGGTGTGGTGTGGAGGTGGGTATGGTTTAGCGGCTTCCTTAATAAACACATGGAACCTCTTCCTTACATCTCTATATCACATCTTAACCATTGCTGTTGCTAAATATCTCGCATAGTAACTTTTTTCCTGATGAACACTGGCACTGTTTGCTTCACCTCCCTCCACTGGGTAGCCATATTAACAAATGACAGTGAGCCTCTATCAGAATGCCTGACATGTCTCAAAAACAGATGAAAAGTGTAGAACTTATCATGGAAAGTCATAATTGGTGGCTTCAGGAAAAGCCCCATGAGTGGAAATGTGTGATTGGAGGATCAGCTGTATAGATACCATGAAATCCTAAGGTCACTACCCACAAATCCCAGTTATAAACAAAAGAAAATAATTTCAGTGTTTACTCTTGAGTGGTGCAGAGCTTGCTGAACTTAGAGAATATCAAATTTCTCTGTACAGCACTATTACAGCCATACTAGACATGTGCCCCCCAGTTTTTTTTAAATATTTACAGCAAGGTCACCAAACCCTTCTCCATGACATGTGAGTTTCATGCTTGTATGTAACACAGATGTGATATCCAGATTAACCATTATGACTGATTTTGTTTTCGTCATGTTTTTGTAGCAAGGTTCTCTCTCTCTCTCTCTCTCTCTCTCTCTCTCTCTCTCTCTCTCTCTCTCTCTCTCTCTCTCTCTCTCTCTCTCTCTCTCTCTCTCTCTCTCTCTCTCTCTCTCTCTCTCTCGTCTACATAAACTGATGAATAACAAATATAGATGTTCAGGATATTATTGTTACAAATATTTCTCTCTTTGTGAGGCATGTGATTGATATCAAGCATGAAATGTGCATGTTTGTTATATTATTCCTGTAAATTATTCTCTGATGTTTTGCTGACATATGTAAGTCAAACCAAAGATAGTATAAATTCCACATATCTACCAATAGCTAAATAAATAATCACATTAGTGGCACTTCAGTCTAAAATTTGAGTCATGATCATGTGTTCAGCTACAGAAATGCTACATAACTATGCTGTGCCATCACTCACAACTCATGACTCATTCCTGCTTACATAAGACAGTCTGTGGTTATCACCCATGCAACATTGTCATTAATCACTGCCTTGTATCTTTGCAGCACCACTTTATAATTTCTTCCTCCAAGTCCATGGCCAATAAAATAAGAGACCATGATAAGAAGAGACTTTTACTTGAAATACTACTTGATGTTATTTAGAGGTTTGTGCCTGATGATTATCATGGTTCACTGCTGCTTCCTGTTGTGGCACCCCTGCTCAGTACCTAGTTCTGCAGATGAAGTAATGATGATAAATTTAGTTACACATAACGTTGCTTGGTGAGTTGTAATCAGGCAATATTAACACTAATACACACCAATGTCTGTGTACAATCAGCCCCTCATAAATATTGCTAGATACCAGATATTGTAATACACATTAATCAAGGTAGCATAGGAAAGGTGTGAAACATTGTCCTCAAGGTGTGAAACATTGTCCTTCTTGTATGTAATTTTTGTTTCCATACTGTAAAACAATAAAGAAGTTTGCAAAAAGTTCAAAGTGCAAAATAATTCATCTTAAGCAAATGTATATTATACCTTCTCTCAAATTTAATTTCTAGGTGTTGAAAAAAAAAAAGATAATAATAATATTTATGATAATGGAGAACATGTTATGGATTGGCAATTGCTAGTTATGACATTATGTATAAAAAATAATAATTCTTTTCTTAGATGTTTCACTAAAGTCACTGCAGCATTAAGTGCAAGCTTATACATTCCCCATACAATTTTTAATACCTACCTCATAAAATTCTGGTGTAATGGTATGTCAGTTAGTCTAGAAGCATTCCATAAAAGATTTTTCATTCATACAATAGTAGATTATGTTTCAATATAAATTCAGTTATTTTTGTATCAATTGTATAAAAGGTTATTTTCTTTCAGTTGCCAGAAAATCTCTCAGAAGATGAAGAATTTGCGATGTCCCTTAGAGCACAGAGAAAACGTTATGGGGAATTTGGTGCTGCCAGTGGCATCAATCTGGCCAAGCTGTGGCCCAGCAAGGAAGAACTGGAGCTAGAAAAAGAGTGGGAGAAGGTTGCCAGACCACATTCTGTTCAGGAAATGATAAGTATAGCCAAGAAAGCCAAGGAGGATGAGGAAAGAGCCATCCAGAAGAGGTACTAAACTGTTACATGTTGTGTTATCTGGACTGACATTGATCATATATTTCCTAAACCTATTACCTTTATCCTTTTGCTAAAGCTGTTATAGCTTATTTGTTCACAGTAATATATTTTTTTGGTGGTGACATCTGCATGAGGATTGCATCTGTTGCTCTCTCTCTCTCTCTCTCTCTCTCCTCTCTCCTCTCTCTCTCTCTCTCTCTCTCTCTCTCTCTCTCTCTCTCTCTCTCTCTCTCTCTCTCTCTCTCTCTCTCTCTCTCTCTCTCTCTCTCTCTCTCTCTCTCTCTCTCTCTCTCTCTCTCTCTCTCTCTGCAACTTCCTTAAAAATTTCATTAATAAATATCTTATTTTAATGAAATCCAAATCCCAATTTTTGGCACCTAAACAAAATTATATCCAACATTGTGTGTTTCATCTAAATGGCTTCATTATCCCCTACAGTCCACAAGTGACCCATGAGTTGATTCTTTGTGTCCTGCAAACTCTCATAGTAGTATATCGGTTCACTCTATAATGTGAAAAATAAGTATCTGTAGCTCTAAATACTGTTTTAGTGGCTTTTGACTCAGTGTCAGAGAAGTTGGACCATCCTAAACTAACAGATTATCAGACATTTCCTGACATTTTAACTATGGATGATTCTTCATAGGCTCATATCTATGCCACCTTCACCTTCAGATAATAGGTATTACACATGATCAAGATTTTTTATAGTTATGTTCTCAAGCCCTTTTTCTGTCTTTGGAAAGTTAGCATTCATAATAGAATCCCTCCTACTGTGCTGCATTCTACCTACATTCAGTTACCAGTCCTGCTGTTCCTCACCTTCCTTTCATTGACATGCAATTTTTTTACATAGTCCGTGTAGTTTATAACACAATTATATAGGTATTATAACAAATGTTAAATAATATGAAAGGCCTGTACCACAGATTCTTTACACAAATCTTTGAGTTTAATGTGTGCTATTTCGTTACAGACAAGAAGAACTGATGCAGAAGGTGGCAAAGCTGGAAGGTTGGAAGAAAGAAGTGCGAGACCGTATAATGAAGCAAGAGCTGGAAGCACAGATAGCAAAGGCAAGTTCATAAGTTGGAATGATTATAGATGGTTTGTTTTGCACTTCATAATCTAATATTTACCATGGGTTGTACACCATGGAGGAATCTAAATACATCCAGGTTGCATTATTTCAATATCAGTAACTAAACATACAGTTTTCAGCTATTAACATTGTCACTGACAAGATAGAGGACCAATACTTGTGGCAGTTCTACTGTGGAAAATATCAAAGTTTTACTGTTAGTTAGCATTGATCTTTTGTCCAATACATTCTCAGACTTCATCTATAAATTTCATTTTGAGATCATTTGTGTATTTACAGAATTTAATATTGTTCACTACCATCCTCCTCTTCCCTTTGCAACAGAGTTTACAAATCATTGAATACCTGGTTCAAAATAAATTTTGGGGATGTGTAACTGCCCACTGTTACTCTTTAATTTGAGAAGCTCTCCACATGCATGGATGTGTGAGCATTGTTTACTACAGCATATTTTTTTTTTAATAAGGTAATAAACACAACACTTCACAGTCACATTCAGATAAGGCTGGATTTCAGGAAAGGAGAGAAGAGACTACAACATTACTGTTACCAGCATTTAGCACTTTTTAGCTACCCACTCTTTTCCTCTTATTTTTACAAGTTGAGCTTGAAAAGGAAAGTGAGTAGCACACTTCACATAGCATATATATGTATTTAAACAGCTCTGAATTACCAACATTTTCTTGTATTATATACATCAGCACTTATCTTGTTTTCATTTCCCATCCTATTTTTCAGGAGAAAAAGGAGAAACTGATTGAAGAAGTACGCCAGATTTTAGGTTTCCAAATTGACCCCAAAGATGAGAGATTTAAGGAGGCACTGCTGCAGAAGGAAAAAGAAGAGAAGAAGGCTAAAAAAGAAGCCAAGAAATTGGCTCGTCAAAAGCGTATGATAGAACGCCTGAGGCAGGAGACATATCCTTCCCCAACCCCAGTTAAAGATGCTTCGGGCCAGAGTGAGACAGGAGAAGGAAGTAGCATTTCACCTGGATCACCCATTGTGTAAATCAAGGCACCATCATATTGATTGGGACAATGTACATAAAACCTCATAAATGTTGATTAAACTGGTAAACTTCTTGTTTATATCAGAAAATTCTTAATCCTACAAAACTTCAGAAAATTTAGAATAATGACAGCTCAGGGTGAGTCTTGTCCAAATTTATAGGAAAATTTTGTCAAGGTACTATTTGAAATGTATTTATGAAATAAATGCATGTGAACAAGTTTTATGTAATGTCATTCAAATGAGATTTTTTTAATTCACTATTTGAGAATTATTCATTTCTAAATCCAGTGGCTTTGAAAATAAGTTTTATTTTTATAGACCAAAATAAGGGTATATCATTATTTTTTTTTTTAGTGTACCAGTCTTAATAATAAAGGGACCAACAATGTAGAATAGTCAAAATAACATAACAAAGATAACAGCCAGTCGTTGCTGTTATGTTTAAGATCTTGAGTTTCAGCTAGAATTACTTAGTAGGCTTGTCTTGTGTGGGTGGGTATATTTTATAGACATCTCTAGGCACCTCACTTCCTTGCAAATATGTACCAGCAGGTGGATGATTATAGGATATTAGATACTGTCTTATTTTGGAACCAGATATACCTTAGTGTTTCAACATTTGAAAATGTATTAAACATGAATTGAATGAAAAGCATAGATGATGAACAGTATTACTGTACTATTTGGTATCAAGATTGTATTTTGTTAGTGTCTTAAAATACAGGAAAGGTAAGAGCAATTGTTTTGTTGGAAGAATAATTGCTTTCAATGACATTTCTGTGTAGGAAAATCAAATCTGTGTTTACATTATTACTCTGTTGCAGTATTGTGTAACGAATTTTTTCAGAGATATACTTGTAAGTCTATGAAAAGTTAGTAATTCAGTAATAAGTAAAGAGTATTAATGGTAATATATGTAGGTGATATATAGTCTACCACACAAGTGCAAGGCAGAAGTTAAGTTTTTTTATTTCCTGAAAACACTGGTATATATCAGGGATAAGACTCACTCTTTATGGAGATGATCTGGTGCTAATTACAGAGAATGTTGCTAAGCTAGAACTTAGCTCAGATGGAGAGAGGTTATGAATTTCAGGAGCTCAAGGGTAAATAAACATAAAATAAAAAGGCTGTGATTGCTCATGAGGCTAGTGATGTATGTAATAGTATCTGTAAGTGAATAGTCATATACAATCTGCATAGAGGGATTTTCATTTCATTTTATATGTGTAATGTGCAGTAGGGGATATGGGAGAAATGGACAACAACAGCCTAAATCCCCTGGAAATAATGGTAGAAGAAAACATGAGATGTAGCATTATGAATGGTGAATGAGAGAATCAGGACAGTCTGATAGAGTTAAGGATGAGATGAAAAGCTTTTTGACTCCACCTTGTTTAAGAGGGCTTTGAACCTGTACACAGACAGATAAGGCCCCTACATACAGTAAGTGGATAAAGGGAGGAAAATTAATGGGAGCTATTTTAGGAAGAGAAGAGATGAAAAATTTTCAATTGAGATTTTTAGTGGTTCAATTATGCTGAGTATAGAGGAGGGAGATAGTTGTCTGCAAGGTTGTGTCAAGTTGACAGATGAAGGAATTAGATTTAAGATCAAAAGATAAGCATTCTATGGCTTCTCTTCATGAACTGTTTAATTCCTGGTGGGCTAGGCATCTACTAAATGGCACCAAGAAATCGCAGGTAAAGTCATAAATGTAAGAATGGATAGGGAAAGAAGTTCGACTTGATCATTTATGTATATATATAACAGGAATAAGGTAAATGACAGGACTGAGTCCTGTGGAACACCACTATTAAAGGGTTTAGAAGAGCAGTGGTTGTCTACCACTGCAACTAAAAAAATGGCCATAAAGGAAACTAAATATAAAGGTACAGAAGATGGATATAAACTATAAGGGTATCTTAGAAATTAAAGATTTACGCCAGACTTTATCAAAAACTTTTAATATAGAATCAGAAATGTTTTCTGAATAAGCCCCAAGAAAACCTGGAATGAAGTGATCCACAAAAATCTATGCCTATACAGGAAAGCTGTTAAACATTATGCAGCATGTCAAGCAGCTATCAGACTTGCATGCACATATGGAATTTTGGTGCTGTGATTATATTAGTGAGCTTTAGTAAAATACAGTACATGAACATTTTGTTCCAAAGAGAATGGTGCGTCTTTATATTTATTATATTTATTATTATTATTATTATTATTATTATTATCATTATTATTATTATTATTAACTGTATCAATAACATATGAAAAGGGTGAAAATATTGTTTTTCAAAAAGTGTTCTAACTTGAATATGGAAGAAAGTGTTTTACCTATACACAACTGGAAGAGCATGAACGGAATCATATTTGAAAAAAAATCCATGTAACAAAAATTATCAAATGTACACAAATAAAGGCAATTATTTGGATATTAGTAAGATGTAGACTCTCTCCAGGACAGGTAAGACTTAAAATTCTTTGGGTAATGTTGGGATAAATTACATTATGTTAAGTTTAGGTTAGTATAAGTTAGATTTAGGTATATGAAATACATAAATAATTATGATTCATGACCCCGTATTTCTTTAATATCTTTTTTTTCTTCTTTTTAAGGAAAGTAGCATTATAATAAACCAATTATGATTCATGACCCCGTATTTCTTTAATATCTTTTTTTTTTCTTCTTTTTAAGGAAAGTAGCATTATAATAAACCAGTCAGTATAACTTGGTTTCTGGCACTCAAATCAGATAACCGATGACACTTTGATAGCCCAAGTTTTCTTAATTCTTACCTGCATTTTTTTTTTTTTTTTTACAACAAACTTAACTATCCATTAGCTTGGTTGTAATGAATTTGTATTTTTGATTATTTGGGCAGAATTAGTCTTGTTGTTCCTGTTACCCAATGCCCGCTCGTGCCTGCTGTCCACGGCGAATGTGATGTGCAGGGTTCCTGGCACAGTAATGTCCACGCCTGAAAATATGACAATGACAATCCTCCTATCCACTCCCTGTCTATTACATTACTCTCATCGGTGTTCCGGGAAGAAAGGAACGAAAATTGGTAATTTTAGGCAACAAAAGTGAAAAGTGTTGCTTACAAAGGACAACCGCAAGCTACACCTGAGCTTGTTTACCTTGTCAGCTGATCGACCAGGCCAGGATGTTTTCAGCAAGTCAAATATTTCCCGCGTGAAGAAAACGCGGCAATGTTGCCCGCGTCCGCCAACAGATGGCTCTGTCCATCAATAAGCATATATGTAATATCTTACCAAGTATGCAGGATTTAATTGATTGTCAAAACTGTTATATAACTACTTAAAGCTCAATATGTAATAAGATGTGTTTATATGTCACATGAATGTGTTAATGCCATGAACTCATTATCAGTAATGCACATCTGAATTGCCTTTTACCTAAGAGTTTTCACATCAGTACTAAGTATATAATATCAAAGAGTATTTCACGTCAGAAATATGGCAATTAAACTGCCTCGACAGCGAAAGTGCCCAGAGATTTTCTCGGCTAATATTATAAAAAAAGTTTCTCGGTCATGGTAGTATAGTGGATATATACTGCATCATAAGAGGCGGAGTATTTCCGAGCAATACGCAGACGATTTGTTCTATCTGAATATATATTTTGTGGTTCCTTATCCAAAATATCTGTTTTTTCGACATAATATAAGAGAGCTTACAAGACAAACACGACATTTTCCTGAAGATAATCTTGCTGGAAAATCCATTGTAAGTATTACGAATGGGAAGCATTTGGCAAGAACCTGGGAAGTCCTCAGGACATCCTGTGGATACCCAGCTGCCGTTAGGAAGGAGTGAAAAAAAGAAAAAAAAAAAAAAAACACTTATTAACAAATATAACTTGATCCAGTGTTTTTTTTTTTTTTTTACAAAGTTCATAGTCTCAAACAGAATAAACAGATCATGGTACTTATTGTGAAATGAAAAGATAATTAAGCAAAGGATTTAGTTAAAATAAATATAGTAATAAAATTAATGCATTAAAATTTTTTTCAAGCGTTCCTTAGGATTAACACATTCATTAGAAAATGCAACCAAGGACAAAGAAGAATAACTTGTATTTACTGATCGTCTTGCATCAATACCAGTAATGTAATTCTCCCTTCTGAGTGTCAAAGGCCAGAGTCATGCCCTTTTCCCCGTACTGTGAATGGGTCAGGATACTGCGGTGACAGTTTATACCAATTAAATCCAAATACAAAAAATACCACTTTCCTTCATTAAACACCAAACCATCGCCATTAGATGTGAAGTGTATGCAGGTAGTCAGAATTACTACAGCGTAACTTAAAGATTACTAATATTAATAAGGGAAGATAGTAAGTAGACCCTCTGAGCCACGCCCTCTGAATATTATGATCTCTGATAAAGGTAAAAGATCGAGAAGTTGAAAAATGGAACGGGAGGGAACGAAGACAACGAAAAATACCAGCCAGTGTTAACGTTACGTGAATGTAGTGTAAGTGATGGTCGTGATGGTGGTGGTATAGTAGTAGTAGTAGTAGTAGTAGTAGTAGTAATAGTAGAAAAACAAGAGTAATTTTTTACTACTACTACTACTACTACTACTACTACTACTACTACTGCTGCTGCTGCTGCTGCTGCTGCTGCTGCTGCTGCTGCTGTTGCTGCTACTACTACTACTACTACTACTACTACTGCTGCTGCTGCTGCTGCTGCAGTTGCCACTACTACTACTACTACTACTACTACTACTACTACTACTACTACTACTACTGCTGCTGCTGCTGCTGTTGCTGCTACAGTTGCCACTACTACTACTACTACTACTACTACTACTACTACTACTACTGCTGCTGCTGCTGCTGCTGCTGCTGCTGCAGTTGCCACTACTACTACTACTACTACTACTACTACTACTACTACTGATGATGATGATGATAATACCACTACTTGTCTTGTCTTGTCACCTGCTTCAATACAGCGGTGTGGGGAATGGGCAGGCTCAGCAGACACGTAGGAGCTTGTGGGCACTTGATACCTTGTGCATACATTCTGTCTTACATCATGGGTTAGGAAAAAGTGGTTTAGTCAGAGCATTCTACGGTACCTACCAGAATACTTAAACCTAACCTATCCTAAGTCAAGTAGAATAATCTAATTTTACCTAACCTAGTCAGGGTAGCATTTCTCTTAACATAACGGAATCAAAATTACCGAACTTCAAGCCTGTTAATAATAACCTAACCTCTCCTATCCTACCCTAACTAGAATAACATAACCTAACTAGAATAACCTACGCATTCCTAACCTAACTTAGCCTAATCAGAATAATATAACTTTTAACATAACGCAAGCAAATTAATCTTACTTTTCTTATCCTAATCAAGTCACAATAACCTAACCTAAAACAGAATAACCCAATCTAACCTAATGCACTGTGGATTTCATGACGGATAACACATTGGCGTTAGATTCCCGGTATTCTTATTTTTATTTATTTTTTATTAGTTTATTTACATTCATTTAGTGGTTTGTGCCTTATTAATTTCCTTATGTATTCACTGTTTTACTTATTTGTCTATTCTTATGTTCCCATCATTCACCTTTATTTTGATTCAATGAATCTTATTTATTGGTGTATTTTAGTTCATTTCACTTATCAATTTATTTATGTCTGCACATAGAATGTAACACAAATGTATACCCTCTGCTCAAATTTAAAGTGAATTAATTTTCAAACTTAGCTAATTTTGTTTCAAACATAATGTTTATCCATGTATTCTTCATTTATTGCGCGGATCTCTCTCTCTCTCTCTCTCTCTCTCTCTCTCTCTCTCTCTCTCTCTCTCTCTCTCTCTCTCTCTCTCTCTCTCTCTCTCTCTCTCTCTCTCTCCAACTTATGCAGTAACGAATGAATCACGTCATGGATCAAGAAAACATTTTCCCTTCCCACAACCAGAACGTCGACAAGGAACAGTTCTCTGAGTAATACGTACATTTTTTTACTGGACAAAGTTCCTAAGGATTTTTTTTTTTTTTTTTTTTTTTTGTGGGGGTCTTTTCAGTGCGTTTTGTTACAGTACAAGAGGAAAATATTAAAAGAGCTTAAACCTTGAAATTAAAGTTTCACTGCTGTAAATGCAGTCTCTCTCTCTCTCTCTCTCTCTCTCTCTCTCTCCTCTCTCTCTCTCTCTCTCTCTCTCTCTCTCTCTCTCTCTCTCTCTCTCTCTCTCTCTCTCTCTCTCTCTCTCTCTCTATATATATATATATATATATCATTAAAAAAAATAAGCTGTGCATTAGGTGCCTTAGGGTTGAGGAGTACAAAAATATCAGTGGTCTGTCAGTCCTACAGGTTCAGACATGAAGCTTCTGATGAAATACTTGCATTTCTAGCGTTATAAGTACAAGTAAGGACTTGTTCACGAGTAGGCAGTTACATCACTTATCAAGAATGAGGAGAAACTATGCATGAGTTTACTTGTCATGGCACAAACTGCAGAGCTCTTAACATGGCGACTTTTGTAATCAGTTTACTTAGTTATATATATATATATATATATATATATATATATATATATATATATATATATATATATATATATATATATATATATATATATATATATATATATATATAATTTAGTGAGATTGCAGATCTTAAGGTTATTAAATATGATACGCGGAAATGATTGATGTAATGACGCAAACTTGTGAAATACATAACAACAACAACGACAATAACAATACAACAGATGCTACTACTAGTACTACTACTACTACTACTACTATGAATGATGATAATGGTAATTGACTGGCTAACTAACAGATTGACTAGACTATTTCTCTAGCTGACTGGCTAGCTGACAAGCTGACTCACTGGCTGACAGAATGGCTAACAACCAAATTAATCATGATAACGAAAATAACAATGATGATGACGACGCTACTACTACTACTAATAATAATACTAATACTAATTTTAATACTAATAATAATAATAATAACAGCGATGAAAATAAAATTACCTAGCATCAGAAACTCATTCTAACAAGCTACCACTTACTACTGGAGTACCCTAACCCATCTGACCTCGCAGTAACCTTTCGCCCAGTCCCCTCCCTCCTCGCAGCATTTCTCTTCCAGTCTGAAGAGGCAACAGAGGGTAGGGAAATCTCCAGCTGACATCTTTTCCCGGGCAAATCTGTACTTGGAAAACCGGAACGCAGAAGCTCTCAACCGGATCCATGGACTACGACTTCCCTCTCGCCGCTCCGTTACTTCGTCCTTTAAAACCTGGTGAAAGTTCTGTTATTAAGCACTGCCACTATTTTAAGATATTCTGAGACTAATGTGAAGGTTTATTATGAAAAATCTCATGTGTGTGGGGGTATAGTTGTCGTAGAGTGGGTGGTATTGGCGTATGTGAATGAAGTGTGTAGGAGGCGGGCTTGTGGAGGGTGAGTGACCGGGCAGGGCGGCTCCGGTGCACCTCCCTCCCCTCTCGATCCCGCCTCTCTCCTAACCCACTTCCACAACCTGCCTCCACCTCCACGCACTACTATACACACCCTACGCCGCTCCACGCCCTCTCTGCGTTCTTCTAGCAAACGCAAATGTAGAAAAAAAACATTCTGATTGACTAGATTTGCATAATTTGCGCGTAAACAAGATAGCACTGCAAGAGTTCACAAATTTATACATTTCTCTTGCGATGTTCTGTCACTCGCATAAAACTACAAAACGTCGCCTTGCATCACACTTGAAAGTAAAGTAATATCTTCTAGCTAATTCAATACAGTGCTTCCGGATGCTAGGTGGATATTTGTGAAAACTAAATGTTGCTTATTTTCATACCAGTGATTGCTACGTTCATAATGGCAAATTAATAATGATGATTATGGTGATGATAATGATGATGATGATAATAATAATAATAATAATAATAAGAAGAAGAAGAAGAAGAAGAAGAAGAAGAAGAAGAAGAAGAAGATAATGATGGTGATGAAAACGACAACGCCGCTACTGCCATCATTAGCAACAACAACAACAACAACAACAACAACAACATTACTACTACTACTACAACTACTACTACTACTACTACTACTACTATACTACTACTACTACTACTGCTGCTGCTGCTGCTGCTGCTGCTACACCTATTATGGTGGTTGTTGTTGCTCCTGCTGCTGCAAGCTACTGTTACATTTCTACTACTACTACTACTACTACTACTACTACTACTACTACTACTACTACTACTATTAATAATAATAACAATAATGATAATAATAATAATAATAATAATAATAATAATAATAATAATAATAATAATAATAATAATAATGCAGTAGCACCAAC